>NC_090187.1:43996305-44093805 GCF_024679245.1 Pseudorasbora parva
CCTAAAGGATTATTAGGAACACCTGTTCAATTTCTCATTAATGCAATTATCTAATCAGCCAATCACTTGGCAGTTCTTAAATGCATTTAGGGGTGTGGTCCTGGTCAAGACAATCTCCTGAACTCCAGACTGAATGTCAGAATGGGAAAGAAAGGGGATTTAATCTATTATGAGCGTGGCATGGTTGTTGGTGCCAGACGGGCCGGTCTGAGTATTTCACAATCTGCTCAGTTACTGGGATTTTCACACGCAACCATTTCTAGGGTTTACAAAGAATGGTGTGAAAAGGGAAACACATCCAGTATGCAGCAGTCCTGTGGGTGAAAATGCCTTGTTGATGCTCGAGGTCAGAGGAGAATGGGCCGACTGATTCAAGCTGATAGAAGAGCAACTTTGACTGAAATAACCACTCGTTACAACCGAGGTATGCAGCAAAGCATTTGTGAAGCCACAACACGCACAACCTTGAGGCGGATGGGCTACACCAGCAGAAGACCCCACCGGGTACCACTCATCTCCACTACAAACAGGAAAAAGGGGCAACAATTTGCACAAGCTCACCAAAATTGGACAGTTGAAGACTGGAGAAATGTTGCCTGGTCTGATGAGTCTCGATTTCTGCTGAGACATTCAGATGGTAGAGTCAGGATTTGGCGTAAACAGAATGAGAACATGGATCCATCATGCCTTGTTACCACTGTGCAGGCTGGTGGTGGTGGTGTAATGGTGTGGGGGATGTTTTCTTGGCACACTTTAGGCCCCTTAGTGCCAATTGGGCATCATTTAAATGCCACGGCCGACCTGAGCATTGTTTCTGACCATGTCCATCCCTTTATGACCACCATGTCCCCATCCTCTGATGGCTACTTCCAGCAGGATAATGCACCATGTCACAAAGCTTTCTTGAACATGACAATGAGTTGACTGAACTAAAATGGCCGCCACAGTCCCCAGATCTCAACCCAATAGAGCATCTTTGGGATGTGGTGGAACCGGAGCTTCGTGCCCTGGATGTGCATCCCACAAATCTCCATCAACTGCAAGATGCTCTCCTATCAATATGGGCCAACATCTCTAAAGAATGCTTTCAGCAGCTTGTTGATCAATGCCACGGAGAATTAAGGCAGTTCTGAAGGTGAAAGGGTCAGACACAGTATTAGTGTGTGTTCCTAATAATCCTTTAGGGGCGTGTATTTATTTATATGTAGTTGGCGTTTTTAGTTTGAGTTTATAGATACTATTATATTTTTAGTTAATATTTTGAAATAAATTTCATATAGTTTTAGTTTTTCGTTTATTTATATCTTAGTATTATACTTCTATAGTTTTGGTTAATTTTTTTTTTTGATTTTCATTTTCATGTCAGTTAAATCTTTAGTAATTTTGTTGTATGTTTTCGTCTTTTTTGTTATTTTGCATTAATCAATAATAATTAATTTCATTTGCAATTTTTTCGCTTTAATTTCAGTTAAATTTTTAGTAATTTGTTTATATGTTTTTTTATATGTCTATATAGTTTTAGTTTATATCTTATAAGATACTATTTATATAAAAAATATAAACTATATTTTTTGTTAATATTTTGAATTTTATTTCATTTTTACATTTTCTGTTTTAACTTTAATTCCAGTCAAAGTTTTAGATATTGAGTTAGATGTTTTTGGTCATTTTTTATTATTATACATTTTTTTATATGTCTATATAGTTTTAGTGTTTAGTTTATTTACATCTTAGTGTGATACTTTCCTAGATTTAGATCATATTTTGAATTTGAGTTTAGTTTACATTTTCAGTTAAAGTTTTAGTAATTGTTTGTAGGTTTTGGTACATTTTTAAATAGCTTTACTTTTTGAACTAGTATATCTATAGTTTGAGGTTTTTATATCTTAGAATCACTGAGATACTTATATACATTTTGTTCATATTTTGAATTTAATTGTATTTTTGTATTTTCTGTTTTCATTTTAATTTCCTTTAAATTTTTTATAATTTTGTTGTATGTTTTATATTAATAAGTCTATTTAGCTACTTAGAACTTCATTAGATAAAATAGAACGTCTATTTTTCTAAATATAACTGTCATCACCACCACATTATTTACAGTCAATGTTCTTGTGCAAACACGGCTTTATCTGAGAAGGTTTTTCCATATGAACTCAACATGATCTTTGCTTCATCTGTCAGGAGTGGATGAGTCGATGGTGGTGGTGTTGAAGTTCTCCGGGAACAGGATGGCAGTGTGTTCTAGCACTCTCGCTTGCATGCTTCCGAACGACGCCACCATCTGTGGAACCAGAGGAACCATCAGAGTGCGTGACTGAATGAGAAACACACACACACACACACACACACACACACACACACACACACACACACACACACACACACACACACACATACACGCACATGTCGTGTTTTCATGTTTAATGGGGACTTTCCATAGGCGTAATGGATTTCATACTGTACAAACTGTACATCCTATCCCCTTACACTGCCCCTGCCCCTAAACCTACCCATCACACACACACACACACACACACACACACACACACACACACACACACACACACACACACACACACACACACACAGCCCCTAAACCTACCCATCACAGGAAACATTCTGCATTTTTACTTTCTCAAAAAAACTCCTTCTGTGTGATTTATAAGATGTTTTCCTCATGGGGACCTAAAAATGTCCCCACAAGGACAAGGATTTCGGATATTGCCATCTTTGTGGGGACATTTTGTCCCCATAACGTAGGGATTACCAGGTCACACACACACACACACACACACACACACACACACACACACACACACACACACACACACACACACACACACACACACACACACACACACACACACACACACACACACACACATGTTGGTCTATGTGGTTTACAGGGACTCTCCATAGGCGTAGTGGTTTTTATACTGTACAAACCGTATTTTCTATCCCCTTACACTGCCCCTACCCCTAAACCTACCCATCACACACACACACACACACACACTGCCCCTAAACCTACCCATCACAGGAAACATTCTGCATTTTTGCTTTCTCAAAAAAACATCATTTAGTATGTTTTTAAGGCCATTTGAATTATGAGACATTTGACATGTCCTCATAAACCACATTTATAGTGTAATACCCATGTAGTTATACAAATTTGTGTCCTCATAAACCACATAAACAGGCTCACACACACACACACACACACACACACACACACACACACACACACACACACACACACACACACACACACACACACTGCCCCTAAACCTACCCATCACAGGAAACATTCTGCATTTTTACTTTCTCGAAAAAACATAATTTAGTATGTTTTAAAGCTATTTCAAATATGAGGACATTTTTTAGCTTTACAAAGTAAATAAAATGTAATACTTTAACCTCCACTCCAGGGCCATTTTGGGGGAATTGGCCTGGATTTGGCCTACCCAAATTGAAAAGCCTCCCATACACACATACAGTGGTTCAAAATGTTGGTGTCATTTTACAGGAAACCCTTTAAAGTTACATAAAACTCTGCTAAAAGTGATAAACATGTAAGTATATGTTGTCTAAGCTGTAATCCCCCCCCCCCCCACACACACACACAAAAAGTAGGCATTTTTTGTTTTTATCTTTCATAAATTCATTTGTGAAAGTGTGTAACTCAGGCCCTGTGTGCTCTAGGAACCTGCAGACAGTTTGGGCTGTTTCCACTAAATTACAGAAAATAGTGGAAAAAAGAAGTTTGTCTGTGTCATGTTGTATGCAAGATTTATTCAAATGGGTCTGAAGGGATGACCCCACTACCCCCCTCCACCACCCCCTCCCACCCCCATATACAGTGATATAAATACAATATCCCAGTGTCATTAAATTAATTATACATGCTGGAAGCAGCTCAAACTCTCTGCCGGGTCCTAGAGCACACAGGGCCTGAGTTACACACTTTCAAAAAATAATTTGTATAAGACAATCGAAAAGCATATTTTTGGGGGGGTTATAACAGTTTACACAACATATACTTACATGTTTATCACTTTTAGCAGAGTTTTATGTAACTTTAAAGAGTTTCCTGTAAAATGACACTAACATTTTGAACCAATTTGGGTAGGCCAAATCCAGGCGGAAATGGCACCTGAGTTATTTAGTGTAAATACATTACTATGTGTAAAACAAACGCCAAAGTGATGCATATCTCCAGAAAGAAGAGACTCTGGTACCACACAGGACATCAGAGCTCCTCCACAGACATTTAAAATGGAAAGTATATACATGACGATGTGATTCCCGCCCCTGTACAGGGTCCACGGAGTTTAAAAACCACAAAAAAAACTAAACACAAAAAAAGTCAAGACCAAAATTACCTAAAAGCTTGTCTAAATACAAGTGTCTTCAGCTGCTTTTTAAAATAATCAACAGATTCCGCCACACGCAACGCGGGGTGACAGCAGCTTTGTAAAGAGAATAGTGGGTTAGTATGCACACTGATCTGTGGTCTGTGCACTAGGTGGCGCGTCCCATGCACTGCCCAACCACTCTGGAGGTGAATGGGAAAAAGACGGAGTTTCCTCTTCCTGAGCCTGCATTGCCTCTGAACTTCGAGAACAGTACCGGACTGAGGTACGAAGCAGAAGAAGTCAGACGCTGCCTCCTGAAAGGTAACACACAGTTCAACACAAGCTCTGTGAAGACTCGCATCCGTCCTGAGCGACTCTCGTCTGTCTTACAGGACTGAAGGAGAGCATTAAGATGTCCCTGAAAGACTCCGAACTTCTAACTGAGATCATGGATGAGGCCAGGAGGCAGGTGGGCGTGGTTTATGAGCAGGACAGCCAATGACTGCCCTCCATTCCTTGATTGATCTGAGGCCTGATTGAGGCCCAACTCAGGAAAAGATCACGTTTGAACATTCGTATCGTGTGCAGAGCTGGACAGTCACTCAGCTCATTTACTCGAGTCCTGTACTGAAGTTCACTGTTTGAGTATCTGTGCTTTACTGGAGTATTATTTTTACTTTAACTTCACTCCATCTGAAAGACAAATATCGTCCTTTTTACTCCACTACATTTCTATCAAGGTCCTCGAAGTGGAAAGTCGTTTCTGTCGCAGCTTTGAAAGTCAGTGGATGATTTTTTTCTTCTTTAAAAGGTGTTTGGGTTTTTGGGCCTTTCAGGAATCACTCTTGTAGAGTCTCGTGAAGTTCAATGATTTCACAGCATTTATTAAACACTGATTTATAGTTTAGAGCAAAATGGAAGAAGACGGATGTCCAAATGCTCATTTAGTGGAGTATTCACATAAACAAAGTTGATTCTGTCTTCAGTGAAGGTGAACAGTGGGAGAATATCAGATGTGTATCAGTGTATTGGATCCGTGCATTCGGCCTTAAAGTGACAGCGCTTTATAAAGAGCTTTGTAACTTTTCTACAAGTATTTAAATGAGTTTAAGTTAGTCGTATGCTAGTGTGTCAGATGGAGCGTCACTGACCGGCTTAAACCATCATAATGTGCATTTATACAACTATAATAAAATAATGCGATGACATAAAAAAGTACATTTACTTTTGATACTTAAGTACTTTTGAAAACAAATACTTCTGTACCTTTACTTCAGTAAAAATGTTTCTAAAACTTTCACTTGTAACGGAGTAATGTTTGACCAGTAGTACTTTTACTCAAGTAATGAAGTTGTGTACTTTGTCCACTTCTTGTGTGTGTGTGCGCGCGTGTGTGTGCGTGCGTGTGTGTGTGCGTGTGTGTGTAGTGGTGGAGAAAATCATGCACAATAAACATGACACTAACACAGTGGAATCCTTTCTTCGGTTCATCATGATAGTCAAACGAGTGATGCTGAAGTTTGCCACAAATAAAAAGCATATTTTTTGTGTCCCTGGAATATAATTCAGATAAAACTAAAATAAAGTTAGCAGTACACACTGCTCAGTATTCAGTGAGCCATTCTGAAATAAAGGGTTTGTCTCCATCTGCTGGTTCTTACAGTAGTCACGAAGCTTTTCAAAACTCCGAGTCAATTGAATCAATTGCTTCACAAAACGATTCACTGATTCGAAGCGCTGGAAACGCTGCTGACACTAGCCAAAACTGTGTACTTGCAAGGAAAAATAAAGCCAAAAGATCTATAAAACACTAACTGCAATTGTTTTATTGACATTGTCATCTAATAGCATTAAATATGTGTCTGCATATGTGTTATTTTATTAATTGTAGTCTTTGTCTTATGGAGAGCTTGCTAATCACCCCGCGAAGAGTATATTAGCTCAAATTGTTCCTCCATGTGTCATAAAAAATGTTTACAAATTTACAAAACTTAAAAAAGATAATTTGAAACAGCTATGACGTAACGAAGCCTCGTGTGCTGAAGTCACGTGACCTTTTTGGTGCGAGTGACACGCTCCGAAATCTTCTTAAAAAGAAGTTTAGCGATCATGGCGCTCAGGTGGGGCATCTGCAGCGCGGGGAGGATCAGTCATGACTTTACAGTGGCACTGAAGACCCTCCCGCCAGAACAGCATCAGGTACACACACACACACACACACACACACACACACACACACACACCTGAGACACTGCTGACTGACTAACTACAGGACACACATCGACACGCACACTGTGTGAAGGCGCTAACAGGGTTAATACTGACATGCATTCTCATAAGACGCTTTACTGATGCATTCCACAAACTTCTGTATGATCTGCTGACTGTAAACAAACAAAACCGCACATCTGAATCCGGGAACTTTCCTGTGCAGCGGAGAAACACCGCCACCGTCAACTCACACAGCGATACATAATGTTGCCTATAGTATAGTGTTTAATTATGCATAACAAAAATAGATACATTATAGCATATAATACAGTGTTTAATTACGCATATTCATAACAATAATATATACATTGTTGCCTATAGTATAGTGTTTAATTATGCATAACATTAAGTTACATTATAGCATATAATATAAAGTTTAATAATGCTTAATAATAGATACATTATATCATATAATGTTTAGTTATGCATAACAATAATAGATACATTATAGCATATCATGTTTAGTTATGCATAACAATAATACATTATAGCATATAATATAGTGTTTAATTATGCATAACAATAAAATATACATTGTTGCATATAGCATTGTTTAATTATGCATGACAATAATATATTCGTTATTGCATAATTTTAATTATGCATAACAATAATACATATATTATAGCATATAATATAATGTGTAGTTATGCATAAAAATAATAGATACATTATAGCATATAATATAGTGTTTAATTGTGCATAACAATAATAGATACATTGTTGCACATAGCATAATGTTTAATTGTGCATGACAATAATAGATACAATATTGCATAAATGTAATCATGCATAACAATAATGTATACATTATAGCATATAATATAATGTTTAATTATGCATAACAATAATAGATACATTGTTGCATATAATAGAATATATAATGACGGTGTAGGTACCTAGTAATATTTGATTAAAATTAATAATAATAATATCTAAACAAATGTACACTTTTAATCTGGTAATATAGTTGTAATTGTAAGAATGATGGACTGGTGTTTCATTGCTGAATGCAGGCGGTGGCCGTGGCTGCGCGTGATCTGAAGCATGCGCAGGAGTTTGCGCAGAAGCACGGCATCCCTCGTGCATACGGCAGCTATGAAGAGCTGGCCAAAGATCCAGAGATCGGTGAGACAATACTGATCTCAGAACAGCGTCTGTGTAAAACTATCATCATCATGTGTCCATTAAACTGCCTCCATCTGCTCTCCCTTCACATACTAGTCAAAATCACTTCGAGGTTGAAAATAGCTAGCTTTTATTATGTTACATTATTACACTATCTACTCCCTTATAGTACTGCAAAATGTATTTATTTAAACACTTTTTATCTTAACACTTAAATTGAAATGATTGTGTTCATATGATTACTTTATTTGTCCCTGTTAATGGGAATTTGTTTTAAGCATGACATATAAAGCTGCATAACAACATAATCAAATCGGTAACTCACACAGTCGAGTCCTTCACACTAGAATTCAGCGGTGTTAGCCAAAGGAACAGAAGTAGCAATATGGTAGTGGCAGTATGGTTGTATTTGTAGTAGTATGGTATTAGCAGTATGGTAGTTACAAAAGCTATTATTTGAATAATTAAATTTAATATTAAGTTAGAAATGCATGAATAAGATTTTAGGTTTAGATTTTAAAGTGTTTGGATTTATATGTATATTCGTTAAACACCCCTATGTTTATTCTGTAATGGTTTGCTCCGTTTTATTATTGGACTGCTTCGGTGTCTTTTGTTTGAGCCCCTTAGTAAGAAAGAAAGAAAGACGGAGCTACACAGTTTTTTGACCGGAGTTTTATTTCTGTTTATTGTATAAAAACATTAATTAAAACATTGAAATTTGAACAAAGACCCGAGTCAATTCTTTGCCAGAGAACAACACAGATTATTGCTATTACAGAGTACTGGTATGGTTGTAGTTGTTTGTAGTATGGTTGTAGTTGTTTGTAGTATGGTTGTAGTTGTTTGTAGTATGGTTGTAGTTGTAGTAGTATGGTTGTAGTTGTAGTTGTTGTGGTATGGTTGTATTTGTAGTAGTATGGTTGTATTTGTAGTAGTATGGTTGTAGTTGTTGTAGTATGGTTGTATTTGTAGTAGTATGGTTGTAGTTGTTGTAGTATGGTTGTAGTTGGTGTAATATGGTTGTAGTTGGTGTAGTATGGTTGTAGTTGGTGTAGTATGGTTGTAGTTGTTTGTTGTATGGTTGTAGTTATAGTAGTATGGTTGTAGTTGTTGTAGTATGGTTGTAGTTGGTGTAGTATGGTTGTAGTTGGTGTAGTATGGTTGTAGTTGTTGTAGTATGGTTGTAGTTGTTTGTAGTATGGTTGTAGTTGTTTGTAGTATGGTTGTAGTTGTTGTAGTATGGTTGTAGTTGTTTGTAGTATGGTTGTAGTTGTTTGTAGTATGGTTGTAGTTGTTGTAGTATGGTTGTAGTTGCTGTAGTATGGTTGTAGTTGGTGTAGTATGGTTGTAGTTGTTGTAGTATGGTTGTAGTTGTTGTAGTATGGTTGTAGTTGTTTGTAGTATGGTTGTAGTTGTTTGTAGTATGGTTGTAGTTGTTGTAGTATGGTTGTAGTTGCTGTAGTATGGTTGTAGTTGGTGTAGTATGGTTGTAGTTGTTGTAGTATGGTTGTAGTTGGTGTAGTATGGTTGTAGTTGTTTGTTGTATGGTTGTAGTTGTTTGTAGTATGGTTGTAGTTGTTGTAGTATGGTTGTAGTTGTTTGTAGTATGGTTGTAGTTGTTTGTAGTATGGTTGTAGTTGTTGTAGTATGGTTGTAGTTGCTGTAGTATGGTTGTAGTTGGTGTAGTATGGTTGTAGTTGTTGTAGTATGGTTGTAGTTGTTGTAGTATGGTTGTAGTTGTTGTAGTATGGTTGTAGTTGTTGTAGTATGGTTGTAGTATGGTTGTAGTTGGTGTAGTATGGTTGTAGTTGTTGTAGTATGGTTGTAGTTGCTGTAGTATGGTTGTAGTTGCTGTAGTATGGTTGTAGTTGGTGTAGTATGGTTGTAGTTGTTGTAGTATGGTTGTAGTTGTTTGTAGTATGGTTGTAGTTGTTTGTAGTATGGTTGTAGTTGTTTGTAGTATGGTTGTAGTTGTTGTAGTATGGTTGTAGTTGGTGTAGTATGGTTGTAGTTGGTGTAGTATGGTTGTAGTTGGTGTAGTATGGTTGTAGTTGTTGTAGTATGGTTGTAGTTGGTGTAGTATGGTTGTAGTTGGTGTAGTATGGTTGTAGTTGGTGTAGTATGGTTGTAGTTGTTGTAGTATGGTTGTAGTTGTTTGTAGTATGGTTGTAGTTGTTGTAGTATGGTTGTAGTTGTTGTAGTTGTTGTAGTATGGTTGTAGTTGTTGTAGTATGGTTGTAGTTGTTGTAGTATGGTTGTAGTTGTTTTAGTATGGTTGTAGTTGGTGTAGTATGGTTGTAGTTGTTGTAGTATGGTTGTAGTTGTTGTAGTTGGTGTAGTATGGTTGTAGTTGTTGTAGTTGGTGTATTATGGTTGTAGTTGTTGTAGTATGGTTGTAGTTGTTGTAGTATGGTTGTAGTTGGTGTAGTATGGTTGTAGTTGGTGTAGTATGGTTGTAGTTGGTGTAGTATGGTTGTAGTTGTAGTAGTATGGTTGTAGTTGTTGTAGTATGGTTGTAGTTGGTGTAGTATGGTTGTAGTTGGTGTAGTATGGTTGTAGTTGTTTGTAGTATGGTTGTAGTTGTAGTAGTATGGTTGTAGTGGTTGTAGTATGGTTGTAGTTGGTGTAGTATGGTTGTAGTTGGTGTAGTATGGTTGTAGTTGGTGTAGTATGGTTGTAGTTGTTGTAGTATGGTTGTAGTTGGTGTAGTATGGTTGTAGTTGTTGTAGTTGTTGTAGTATGGTTGTAGTTGTTTGTAGTATGGTTGTAGTTGTTGTAGTATGGTTGTAGTTGTTGTAGTTGTTGTAGTATGGTTGTAGTTGTTGTAGTATGGTTGTAGTTGTTGTAGTATGGTTGTAGTTGTTGTAGTTGTTGTAGTATGGTTGTAGTTGGTGTAGTATGGTTGTAGTTGGTGTAGTATGGTTGTAGTTGGTGTAGTATGGTTGTAGTTGGTGTAGTATGGTTGTAGTTGTTTTAGTATGGTTGTAGTTGGTGTAGTATTGTTGTAGTTGTTGTAGTATGGTTGTAGTTGTTGTAGTATGGTTGTAGTTGGTGTAGTATGGTTGTAGTTGTTGTAGTATGGTTGTAGTTGTTGTAGTATGGTTGTAGTTGGTGTAGTATGGTTGTAGTTGGTGTAGTATGGTTGTAGTTGTTGTAGTATGGTTGTAGTTGGTGTAGTATGGTTGTAGTTGGTGTAGTATGGTTGTAGTTGGTGTAGTATGGTTGTAGTTGTTTGTTGTATGGTTGTAGTTATAGTAGTATGGTTGTAGTTGTTGTAGTATGGTTGTAGTTGGTGTAGTATGGTTGTAGTTGGTGTAGTATGGTTGTAGTTGTTGTAGTATGGTTGTAGTTGTTTGTAGTATGGTTGTAGTTGTTTGTAGTATGGTTGTAGTTGTTGTAGTATGGTTGTAGTTGTTTGTAGTATGGTTGTAGTTGTTTGTAGTATGGTTGTAGTTGTTGTAGTATGGTTGTAGTTGCTGTAGTATGGTTGTAGTTGGTGTAGTATGGTTGTAGTTGTTGTAGTATGGTTGTAGTTGTTGTAGTATGGTTGTAGTTGTTTGTAGTATGGTTGTAGTTGTTTGTAGTATGGTTGTAGTTGTTGTAGTATGGTTGTAGTTGCTGTAGTATGGTTGTAGTTGGTGTAGTATGGTTGTAGTTGTTGTAGTATGGTTGTAGTTGGTGTAGTATGGTTGTAGTTGTTTGTTGTATGGTTGTAGTTGTTTGTAGTATGGTTGTAGTTGTTGTAGTATGGTTGTAGTTGTTTGTAGTATGGTTGTAGTTGTTTGTAGTATGGTTGTAGTTGTTGTAGTATGGTTGTAGTTGCTGTAGTATGGTTGTAGTTGGTGTAGTATGGTTGTAGTTGTTGTAGTATGGTTGTAGTTGTTGTAGTATGGTTGTAGTTGTTGTAGTATGGTTGTAGTTGTTGTAGTATGGTTGTAGTATGGTTGTAGTTGGTGTAGTATGGTTGTAGTTGTTGTAGTATGGTTGTAGTTGCTGTAGTATGGTTGTAGTTGCTGTAGTATGGTTGTAGTTGGTGTAGTATGGTTGTAGTTGTTGTAGTATGGTTGTAGTTGTTTGTAGTATGGTTGTAGTTGTTTGTAGTATGGTTGTAGTTGTTTGTAGTATGGTTGTAGTTGTTGTAGTATGGTTGTAGTTGGTGTAGTATGGTTGTAGTTGGTGTAGTATGGTTGTAGTTGGTGTAGTATGGTTGTAGTTGTTGTAGTATGGTTGTAGTTGGTGTAGTATGGTTGTAGTTGGTGTAGTATGGTTGTAGTTGGTGTAGTATGGTTGTAGTTGGTGTAGTATGGTTGTAGTTGTTTGTAGTATGGTTGTAGTTGTTGTAGTATGGTTGTAGTTGTTGTAGTTGTTGTAGTATGGTTGTAGTTGTTGTAGTATGGTTGTAGTTGGTGTAGTATGGTTGTAGTTGGTGTAGTATGGTTGTAGTTGTTGTAGTATGGTTGTAGTTGTTTGTAGTATGGTTGTAGTTGTTGTAGTATGGTTGTAGTTGGTGTAGTATGGTTGTAGTTGTTTGTAGTATGGTTGTAGTTGTAGTAGTATGGTTGTAGTTGTTTGTAGTATGGTTGTAGTTGTTTGTAGTATGGTTGTAGTTGTTGTAGTATGGTTGTAGTTGTTTGTAGTATGGTTGTAGTTGTTTGTAGTATGGTTGTAGTTGTTGTAGTATGGTTGTAGTTGCTGTAGTATGGTTGTAGTTGGTGTAGTATGGTTGTAGTTGTTTGTAGTATGGTTGTAGTTGTTGTAGTATGGTTGTAGTTGGTGTAGTATGGTTGTAGTTGTTGTAGTATGGTTGTAGTTGTTGTAGTATGGTTGTAGTATGGTTGTAGTTGGTGTAGTATGGTTGTAGTTGTTGTAGTATGGTTGTAGTTGCTGTAGTATGGTTGTAGTTGGTGTAGTATGGTTGTAGTTGTTGTAGTATGGTTGAAGTTGTTTGTAGTATGGTTGTAGTTGTTGTAGTATGGTTGTAGTTGTTGTAGTATGGTTGTAGTATGGTTGTAGTTGGTGTAGTATGGTTGTAGTATGGTTGTAGTTGTTGTAGTATGGTTGTAGTTGTTGTAGTATGGTTGTAGTTGTTGTAGTATGGTTGTAGTTGGTGTAGTATGGTTGTAGTTGGTGTAGTATGGTTGTAGTTGGTGTAGTATGGTTGTAGTTGGTGTAGTATGGTTGTAGTTGTTGTAGTATGGTTGTAGCTGTAGTAGTATGGTTGTAGTTGTTGTAGTATGGTTGTAGTTGTAGTAGTATGGTTGTAGTTGTAGTAGTATGGTTGTAGTTGGTGTAGTATGGTTGTAGTTGGTGTAGTATGGTTGTAGTTGTTGTAGTATGGTTGTAGTTGTAGTAGTATGGTTGTAGTTGTAGTAGTATGGTTGTAGTTGGTGTAGTATGGTTGTAGTTGTTGTAGTATGGTTGTAGTTGTAGTAGTATGGTTGTAGTTGTTGTAGTATGGTTGTAGTTGTTGTAGTATGGTTGTAGTTGTTGTAGTATGGTTGTAGTTGTAGTAGTATGGTTGTAGTTGTTGTAGTATGGTTGTAGTATGGTTGTAGTTGTTGTAGTATGGTTGAAGTTGTAGTAGTATGGTTGTAGTTGTTGTAGTATGGTTGTAGTATGGTTGTAGTTGTTGTAGTATGGTTGTAGTTGTAGTAGTATGGTTGTAGTTGTTGTAGTATGGTTGTAGTAGTATGGTTGTAGTTGTAGTAGTATGGTTGTAGTATGGTTGTAGTTGTTGTAGTATGGTTGTAGTTGTTGTAGTATGGTTAAAGTAGTAGTAGTATGGTTGTATTTGTTGTAGTATGGTTGTAGTTGTAGTAGTATGGTTGTAGTTGTTGTAGTGTGGTTGTAGTTGTAGTAGTATGGTTGTAGTTGTTGTAGTATTGTTGTAGTTGTTGTAGTATGGTTGAAGTTGTTGTAGTATGGTTGTAGTTGTTGTAGTATGGTTGAAGTTGTAGTAGTATGGTTGTAGTTGTAGTAGTATGGTTGTAGTATGGTTGTAGTTGTTGTAGTATGGTTGTAGTTGTTGTAGTATGGTTGTAGTTGTTGTAGTATGGTTGTAGTTGTAGTAGTATGGTTGTAGTTGTTGTAGTATGGTTGTAGTTGTTGTAGTATGGTTGAAGTTGTTGTAGTATGGTTGTAGTTGTAGTAGTATGGTTGTAGTTGTTGTAGTATGGTTGTAGTTGTTGTAGTATGGTTGAAGTTGTTGTAGTATGGTTGTAGTTGTTGTAGTATGGTTGAAGTTGTAGTAGTATGGTTGTAGTTGTAGTAGTATGGTTGTAGTATGGTTGTAGTTGTTGTAGTATGGTTGTAGTTGTTGTAGTATGGTTGTAGTTGTAGTAGTATGGTTGTAGTATGGTTGTAGTTGTTGTAGTATGGTTGTAGTTGTTGTAGTATGGTTGTAGTTGTAGTAGTATGGTTGTAGTTGTTGTAGTATGGTTGTAGTTGTTGTAGTATGGTTGAAGTTGTTGTAGTATGGTTGTAGTTGTTGTAGTATGGTTGAAGTTGTAGTAGTATGGTATTAGCAGTATGGTAGTAGTGGTATGGTTGTAGTAGTTTTCTGGTATGGTAGGAGCAGTATGGTAAACCAGGTTGATCATACTACAAAAACATCACCTGCAGAAAATGACGGTTATGGATCTGACAAATATCCAGTGCACGTGTGTGTGTATCACAGTAAATGATGACAGTAATTTAGTTACTTCGTAACGCGTTACTCTAATCTGACTACTTTTTTCCAGTAACGAGTAATCTAACGTGTTACTATTTCCAAACCAGTAATCAGATTTAAGTAATTTATCCAAGTCACTGTGAGTTACTATTTTAGTCATTTTCCTTAGTAAAAAATAAATAAAATAAATATTTCTTCTTGCGTCTCGGGGAGAGTATTTTTTCAGAAAATATTTTTAAATTTCAACTTAAAATGTCAGGAGATACATCGTTGACGTTACTGTAAAAATGCACTTCCAATAAAGTGAGTGTTGGCAAAAACGGTCGTCATTTCTGTGTTGAGGCGGCAGCGGTGTTGTCGGAAACGGCTGAATGTAACTAATAAAGTAACTTGTAATCTTACTTAGTTACTTTTTAAATGAAGTAATCTGTAAAGTAACTAAGTCACTTTTTAAAGGAGTAATCAGTAATCAGATTACTTTTTTTTGTATTATATTTCTTAGTCAAGTTTTAGTTAAAACATTTTAGTCTTTTTTTTCATAAATTATTTCTGAGATTATTTCTAATACCATTTCAGTCAAATAGTGTTTCACACATCTCAAATATTGGTTGAATGTCATAAATACCAGACAAAATACAGTTATCAGATTACTTTTTCAAAGTAACTGTGGCAACACTGATCACAGTGTGATAGTGAGTGTAGAGATTGTGTGTTTCAGACGTGGTGTATGTGGGCACCATCCACCCTCATCATCTGTCGGTGGGCGTTCTCTTCATGAACGCTAAGAAGAACATCCTGTGTGAGAAACCGCTGGCCATGAACCTGAAGGAGGTTCAGCAACTGATCGCCACAGCGAAGAAGAACGACGTGTTCCTCATGGAGGTGAGCAGATGTTCAAGTGTTAAAGGGTTAGTTCACCCAAAAATGAAATGTCTGTCATTAACTCCTCTCCCTAATGTCGCTCCACACCCGTAAGACCTCCGTTCATCTTCACACACAGTTTAAGATATTTTAGATTTAGTCCGAGAGCGTATGCAAGTGTATGCACACTATACTGTCCATGATACATTCAGATCGCCAATTTCACGTGATTTCAACAGTTTGACACGCGATCCGAATCATGAATCGATTCGCTGACTCATAACCGTTTGAATCTTTATTTGAGGATTGAACACAAACGTGGAAGAGAAGCCAATGCTGAATAAAGTCGTAGTTTTTGTTATTTTTGGACCCAAATGTATTTTGGATGCTTCAAGAGACTCTAATTAACCCACTGATGTCTCATATGGACTACTGTGATGATGTTTTTATTCCCTTTCTGGACATGGACAGTATAGTGTGCATACACTTGCATACGCTCTCGGACTAAATATAAAATATCTTAAACTGTGTGTGAAGATGAACGGAGGTCTTACGGGTGTGGAGCGGCATTAGGGGGAGGAGTTTTTGGGTGAACTAACCCTTTAAATATATATTATCATTCTGTACTGTAACGTCACATTTCCTCCGCAGGCCGTTTGGACCCGTTTCTTCCCGGCCTCTGTGGAGATCAGCCGGCTGCTGTCCCAGATGGAGGTGGGCGAGGTGAAGGTGGTGCGTGCGGATTTCGGCGTTCCTCTCATGCATGTGGAGCGCGCAGTGAAGAAGGATCTGGGTGGAGGCGCTCTGCTCGACATCGGCATCTACTGCCTACAGTTTGTTCTGATGGTGTTTAATGGAGAGAAACCGGAGCGCGTCCAAGCAACTGGATTCTGTCTGGACACCGGTACTTAACTCACACGCAGACAAACAAGACATTACGGGACAAATAGATTGATTATGATGATGATTGACACTTGGATTGTATATGATGCAGGCAGGGTTTAAAAATCAGTGAGTTCTGAAATCTGAGATAGTTAGTGGGTTAGTTATAGCCTAGAAATCTAGACGCACCCTAGCGGCAGCAAATCTAATCTGCCTGCGAGTGTCGTCTAGCAACTCTCAATACCCTTCTGAGCTGTAATCGCCAAACTCTAGTCAGGCCAATCACATCGTGTATAGAGTCGGTGGGCGGGGCTTAACATAATGACGGCCGAGTTGCGTTTGCGTGCTTCTAGTAAACACAGAAACTGGCGAACGGCGGTCTTTCGAATCAGCTTTGACCGCGACTCTGGAAGACTTGAGTTAAGCTTTTCTCTGAGAAAAGAACGGCACTGAAGTCATTCTGAAGAAGGGAAGATGTGCTCGGAGTTTAGCCGACCGCATACGGCGAATGTTTAATCAGTCAGCTCTGCTTCACCTTCGTTGCTCTGGTTGGTTGTAGCGCTATCCTATCGCGTGCAGAGGGAGTTTGACAGACAGCCGTTTATCCGCCCCTCGGATTGAGCCGTCAATGGAGAGTTTCCAGACCAAACATCTTGATGTGGGTCAGGCTAGTCAGGCTAGAGTAGTTAGAACATTTAGATTTTTCTGATCTACATAGTATGTGCATTTTAAAGACATTTGAAGCCCCCCCCCCAAAAAAAAAAATAAATAAATAAAATAAAATAATATTCTATACTTTTATGAATTGAGAAACCATAAGAAAAAGGTGCATAAACACTGAGAGTTGTTTAGAAAGTATTAATTATTGTTTTGAACTATGCTGTATAGCTGTATTTTATTATGTTTGTTGTCAAAATTATTTGAATTTTTATTGACAAAATATTTTAGTTTTTTCCCCTATTATATCAGATAACATTTAAATCTGTCAAATGCTCATGTTACTCCACCTATGGGGCATGTTGTCACATTTCACTTCCCTTCTTTTAGGGTAAATCAAGAAAAGAGTATACACCGTATTAATGAAACAAAACCACATAAACTGTACTGGACGTGTGTGCAATAATTGTGGGGAAAAATAAATACTGAACCCCGAGTGGATTTACACAAACTGAGAAAGTCGGAAAGTGTGAGGTTGTGCGTCGCTCTCCCCTACACATTCTGCCTAATCTGATCAAATCAGCTTCAGTAATGTTTCTTTTCCCCTCACATTGACAAAATATGTGTTGCAGTAGAAAAATTACATTAGTTGCAAGAATTATTTGAATTATAAGCCTATTTTTTTATTCAAAATGGCAAAATTAGTGACATTTTTATCATTTTACTTTTGTCGGTCGTTAAACATTGCTATCCTAAAACAGCTGTCAAATGTGAAATGTTAAGTTTATCTCCGTGCACTCACTCTTTTACAGAAGCGTTGAGCTGGAATTCGCGCTCAGCATCTTCTGTGAATGTAAAGCCCCGCCTACATTGATTGATTTGATTGGTCATCTCTAATATAATATTTTGATAAGCGGTGACAAACCACTGAGGACGCTCTGATGAGAAGCTCTTGGTGCTGTGCTATATCCTTGCAACACTAAAGTAGAGTTAATACTATATAAGGCATTCATTTCACAACATTTATTATATACACCTCAGGAAAATGTGTAGATGTATTGTAGGCTACCATACAGCCATTGGATTTATTACCATGCACCTTACAGAACACATCATTGTGAACTTTATTCCCTTCTAAATTGGACATCATTACACATCAGACGGGAAATACACTGGTGTGTTTTCACTTATAAAGTCCTGTTAGGCTTATTACCAAAATATCTTCAAGAATTGCTTCTACCTTGCATTAGTACATATACAACCAGACCATCTCATCATATTCTTTTAACTATCCCAAAAAAAGAAAACAGTTTATGGCCGTTCAGCTTTTTGTTTCGCTGCTTCTAATGACTGGAAATTAATACAGAAGTCACTGAAATTGAAGTCATATTTTTCAATTTCGGCTTTTAAAAAACTACTAGGGAGTGTTTTTATTACAGAATGTAAGTGTATTAATGTTTTATATGTGTGTACTGCAGAATATGTTTTGGAGATCTAATTGAGTCTCACATTGTACTATAAACAGCAAGTCCTGAGAATGGCGCACAAAATAATGGGAGACAGCACACACCCGTCGCATTGGGACTTTGAGTGGATGCCCCTGGGGCGCCGTTTAGGGACAATTAAATGTTCGACAAATCGTTATAAATTTACTTTTGTGCCTGAGGCGGTTCGTTTATGTAACAAATTTGGTTTATTTATTGATTTATTTATTTTTTATATTTATTATTATTATTATTATTTATTATTTTTTTTTATTTTTTTGTGTGTTTTGAATGTTTGAATGTATATGTGTTAGTGTTAAATGTGAAGCACCATGTGAGCCTAAACTAAAAAAAAAACGAATTCTCTTGCCAGGCTGTTGTTAAAAATAAGAACTTGTTCTTAAGTAACTTGCCTGGTTAAATAAAGTTAATATAAAAAATACTGAGGTCTGGACCTTATAGCTGGCTACGGTCATGGATGTAGGCCTGAAGGGCACATCACTCTATAATAATAATAATAATAATAATAATAATAATAATAATAATAATAATATATAGACCTTTTCATATATACTTTAATAACATTTAAGGCATCAGAACACAGGTTTGATTGATTGTAATATCTGCAGGTGTGGATGAAGCGATGGTCGTCACACTGAAGTTCTCTGGACACAGAGTGGCCGTCTGTACCTGCACAATCGCCGCCGAGCTTCCAAACGAAGCCATCATCGTCGGAACCAAAGGCACCATCAAGGTCTGTCGAATGAGAGCATTCTGGTGTTTATTAAAGGGTTAGTTCACCCAAAAATGAAATGTCTGTCATTAACTCCTCTCCCTAATGTCGCTCCACACCCGTAAGACCTCCGTTCATCTTCACACACAGTTTAAGATATTTTAGATTTAGTCCGAGAGCGTATGCAAGTGTATGCACACTATACTGTCCATGTCCAGAAAGGGAATAATGATTCGGATTGTGTGTCAAACTGATGAAATCACGTGACATTGGCGATTCGAATCATTGATTGATTCGCTGATTCATAACCGTTTGAATCTTTATTTGAGGATTGAACACAAACCCAGAAGAGAAGCCAATGCTGAATAAAGTCGTAGTTTTTGTTATTTTTGGACCCAAATGTATTTTGGATGCTTCAAGAGACTCTAATTAACCCACTGATGTCTCATATGGACTACTGTGATGATGTTTTTATTCCCTTTCTGGACATGGACAGTATAGTGTGCATACACTTGCATACGCTCTCGGACTAAATCTAAAATATCTTAAACTGTGTGTGAAGATGAACGGAGGTCTTACGGGTGTGGAGCGACGTTAGGGAGACGAGTTAATGACAGACATTTCGTTTTTGGGTGAACTAACCCTTTAAGCTGGGCTAAATCTTCTCCGACTCTATTCCAGCTCATGCTGCTCACAACTCAGATTGTGTAAATATTTGGTGATATATTACTGAACTGCTGTCATATTCTGGCTAATGCAGCTTTTAAAGTGAAGTTATTGCTGTGCTGTTGAAGCTAAATCACAGACACCCAAACATCTCGTGATTCAGATTATTTACCTTCACATTCATTCATTTGGCAGATGCTTTTATTCAAAGTGACTGAGTCTGATGCAGGCCTGCAGAGCACATCACTGTTTAATAATAATACTTTTTATTGACTTTTATCTCAATGTACGCTTAAAGCATTGCCGAATATAGAGAAAAACATATTGGACAAGTAAATGATGGGGAAGGGGGCAATACAATGACTAAATACGCTTAAAATTAGCAAATTGAATGTATTTTTCAATTTAATAATATATTTATTTAAATTTTAATTAATTTATTTACAGGGACAGTGCATATTAATAAACATTTCTGTCAATATGCCAGTGTAAGCCAAAAGGCGATTTTTCACCTGTAGTCCCTAGACAGATGTCATCCTAAAATAGAGTAAAAAGTTACATTTTACATAACAATAAAACAACTACAATACAATTTTAAAAAGTACTACGTTAAGATGTACAATACAAACACATCAGACAAATACAAAACCCCATACACACAAAGCAGGAGGCAGCGAAAACAAGTCTAGGATTGGGCGAATGTTGACAGCTCTGATTATCAACGAAACATTTCTTTAAATTAATCTTAAATGTACTATATGTAGTTATATTTCTAATGTATATGGGGGTGAGGTTCCACTCAGTAGCAGCGCGAACAAAAATAGCTGTTTTGCCAAATACACTTTTCCTAAAAGGAATAATACAATCTCCCCTCGCTGCACCTCTGGTTCTGCTATAATCAGCCGTTCGAATGTTGACAAACACACATGCATAGTTAAAGGAACCTTATGTAAGAAATGTATTTCAATGAATCATTAAATGGCCCTGATATGTCACTAGACATTAAGAAATCATGTTAATTTCAAACACTTCTATCACTGACAACAGTTGTCCGGCCAGGATATTGTCATTTAAATGTTTTTGCTGTAGCCCTCAACTGATGTTGATGATGACATGTTGTGTTTTGGCCTGAAGCTCCGCCCTCCACCTATCGACCAATCCGGAGTCAGTAGTGTTCCGGGTTGCCAGATCTGCTCTAGTTACCACAGCTGCAGATCTACAAACGTTCCTGCAGATCCTGCCGCCAATCTGGCAACCTCGAGTCAGCGGGAGGGGGATACACCGCTCTAGTCATTTGAAAGTGATTGCAGTACCAGTTTTGGCCACAATCTTACATACACTTCCTTTAATAAAATATGTATGTGTGTTATGGTTGTCAATCAGGTTCCAGCTCATATGTGGTGTCCGACGTCTCTGATGGTGAACGGTGTGGAGACTCAGTATCCGGTGCCGAAACCCGGCCTGCCGCTGAACTTCATCAACAGCACAGGCATGAGTTACGAGGCGGAAGAGGTCCGGCTCTGCCTGCTTAAAGGTGCGGAACAGGACACAGGAAAATTTTCATTTTGGGGTGAACTGTCCCTTTAATGACCTCAGTTATTGCTTGTGATCTGATGCAGGTTTGAAGGAGAGTTCCCGCATGTCTCACGCTGACTCCGAGCTGCTGGCTGAGATCATGGATGAAGCCCGGCGGCAGGTGGGCGTGGTCTACAGCCAGGACAGCCAATGAGCTGTCACTGCCATCGCTGCTCATTAAAGGGATAGTTCAGCCAAAAATGAGAATGTGATGTTCATCTGCTGACCCCCAGGGCATCCAACATGTAGGTGTGTTTGTTTCTTCCGTAGAACACAAATGAAGATTTGTAACTCCAACCGTTGCTGTGTGCCAGTTATAATGCATGTGAATGGGTAACAATTCTATGAGAGCAAAAAAAACATGCATAGACAACGTGCACAAAGAGCCCTGCTGCTCATGACGACACATTGATGTCTTAAGACACGAACCAATCGGTTTCTGATCGCACCCGTTTGACCTCATCAGACAGAAGTAATGACGGATGGGAACACTAGATGAGATTCGTCTGATATGAGGTAAAAAAATAACATAAATACTGTTGTGTTTCTCACAGAAACCGATCGGTTCGTGTCTTAAGACATCAGTGTGTCGTCATGAGCCACAGGGTTTTTGTGTATACTGTCTATGCATGTTTTTTTTTGCTCTCATAGAATTGTTCCCCATTCACATGATTATATGACTGGCACAGCAACGGTTGAGTTAAAAATCTTCATTTGTGTTCTCCTGAAGAAACACACACACCTACATGTTGGATGCCCTGGGGGTCAGCAGATAAACATCACATTCTCATTTTTGGGTGAACTATCCCTTTAAAATAGGTCAGTAAAAGGTGTTGGGGGCTCTTTTTTTATTGGTTCAGCCATAAAATAAACTCAGGTTTTATACTGCTGCCATCATGTGTGTGTACATTCAGTCTGATTTCTCCATAATAACCTCCTGAAATAGACTTTCTGACAAGCACAAAGATACAGAACTGTGTCTCATTTAGTTCATTAGTTGTGTTTTGTGTTAGATTCTCAAACTGAGTGCAAATCATGTAAATTCTCCATCTTCATATCTCCATATTCAGCCCATCGTGTGCAGTTCATTGTGATGTTAATGAAGTTGTATTTGAAGGACAGTTTTAGTTTGACATGTCACTTGATGTCCTGATGTATGGCAATAAGGCAAGCCCTTTTAGCTTAAATTGTTCCCAGCGTTAGTCGTTGTGATTGCATTTTTACTTGTAAGAGCTCTAAAAATAAATTTTTACTAGTCATATGTCTCCATTGACTTCCATTAATTTTTAATTACAGAGCTCTAAAATTGAATTGTTACTAGTAACTATTACAATTAGAGAGCTCTGTAATTGAATTCTTACTTGTAATATGAATAAGAATTATGATGAGTAATGCTGGGAACAATTTAAGCTAAAACGAGTTTATTTATTCCCAGGATATGCATTCTTGATTAACAATTTTCATAGGAGGATTTCGATTTTCCCACTAATAAAAACTATAATTCTTGATATCTGTGATTGTATTTAGGTAAATATCACCATAGGCTTCCATTCAAATTCAATTGTTATTATCAATAAATAATTTCTTATTAGTTAAAATTCCAGTTTCACATATCAGAAATACAGTTCTTAATAGTAAACATGTTGTTGTTGTATCAATACTTTGTTACTTAACATAACATAAATTCTTGATATCAACAACTAAATTAATTGTCATAGTTGAGATGTTAATTCTTGATATGGTAACACTTCATAATAAGGTCTGATTTGTTACCGATGCAGGTGCAGGACTGATGGCTTGCCGTAGCTCTGCGTTTTTCTGTTTGTTGCTTTTATAAACTGTTTGGATTGCTTACGGGTTATCTATGACCGTCTCACATTGTTAAGCCTTCGCTCTGCGGTTCTGGATATGCATAGCTGGGATTTGAATGTGAAAGCTATGCGCGTTCACCCCGCCGATGAAGTCTGTCAATGTCATTCAACTGGAAGAAAAGGCGCAGAAACTGGAGTTGCGGCCTTCCTATCTGATGCATGTTCTTCCAACACTGCCATGGACCACATGGAGAAGAACAAGACACAGCTGGGGTGCACTCGAGTCTGCTTTCTGTGGAAGATAAGTACTGTTTCTTCTTATAGTCGCTCTGTTGAGGCGAGCACAGTGCACGGCTTTGATAAACGCACGCTCAGTTAAAATCAAAACGCGGAGAAAGCCGCTTTCCACACATGCAGCGCAGGATGACCAAACTTAGTGTGTGTAATGTTTGCAGTTGCCATATCAACATTATTTAGAGGAAACACAGCGCCAAAAGAAAAATATTAGGAAGATATCACTGAACATTTATTTAACCATAGCAAAAGTATATTTCTTAAAGGGATAGTTCACCCCAAAATTAGACAGTGATGTGTATCTGCTGACCCCCCAACCCCCATTATGGGAGTAAAAAACACACACATTGATCGATTGTATTGATCATCTGAAGTGCACGCGCCGGAACGCCGCTCCTCAAAGTGAGAGCAAACATTATTTAAAGCGACGCTCCGCCAAAGTTCAAATGCAAACACCATTTAAAGTGGCACTCCTTTGTGAAAGCGCAACCCTCATTTAAATTACCAGATCAGATTTAATTTAAGTAGTTTGATTATCGATCATATATCGTGATTCGTGATATATCGTTACACCCCTGCTCGACTGGAGATGCGCTGTTAAAATGGGAAACTGTTTCTGCAACTATCTTGGGGTGTTCCTCAGGGATTAAGTCTTGGTCTGATGCTGTTTTAATTGTACATGTTTAGGCAATACAATGTTAATCATCACTTGTAAGCTGATGATCTACAACAGTTTTTTTCTTTGGAGTGTGATGGTGGCCATACATATTTTGCCAATAGAGTGCCGAAGTTCTGACGTCACTTTGTAGGCCAAAACGCGGAAGTGAGTTAGCATTTTAGCACTTCCTGTTCCCTCGCTCTAAAGTCTATGGGTTTTTTGAATGGGTTTTTGCTAAATCGCCTGAAATAAGGTCTGTGGTTAACAAAGCCTCTAAATATTTTCATGTTTTGATCTATGACATAAAACACACTAGTTCTAACCTGCTTGTGATTTTTTAATTTATTTAAACTTTGTGTCTTAAAAACGGCGGTTGCTAACAAGTTGCTTAAAGGGACTACATCCTTTGGCCGGGACTTTAGACGCCATCGTGAGAAACAGGAGATCTCACCAGCCCGTTTCATTCACTACTGAATTCTGTAAGTAAATGTTTAATAAAAATAAAAAACTAGCCCGCGTTTCAGCCTCACGTTTTTAGAAGTTTACCTTATAGTTAATATACATAAAGTTATATATTTAGTCCTTTCAAATAGTGGTGTTTCCAAATATTGTTGTACACAGAAATCTGTGATATTACGGTAACCGATCACCAGTTCTTCATTTCTGTGGAGACTGTACTGTTTTGTTTTGTCCCGAGATGGAGCCACAAGTCGTCGAATGAAAGCTGCGCTGTTCTACATGTCCAGATTAAAGCGGTTCTCTCCTCGATATATGATCAATCGTCTGAGGAAAATGACATACGATTGTAAATTGATACGGCTATAGCTTACACCGTTAGTGCTTCTGAGGTGATAAAAACACGTTTTTTTTCTGGCAAATTAGCAAATGATATGCAAACATACAGTCAAACATAATACAGTGAAAGATAATCTTTAAAGTCTATTTGGGGCACGATGATGAGGCATAATAGCCTAATCTTAATCACAAACAAAATAATATTAAGGTTTATATAAACTAACAAAATAATAAACGAATAAATAAAACATTAACAAACGAGAAAACAAATCTCAAAGAGGCACGCATAAACCCAATTAGTTTCTAACATTTTTGGAAAAAACGAATGGGCAATATTTCTCATGATAAAGTGGATTAGTGTTCATCCACAGCGCAGATCATAATGAGCACGTGTTTTTTAAATAAAGTTTGAGGAAGCTTGATGATGACGTAGATCCGCGACTGTGTGCTGTAGTCCGTTTATAGCCCACCGCTAGCATTTGATATCTGACGGCTTTATTTAGGCTTCAAACGGGATACATGTTGGATTCACTTGTAAAGATTATCTTGATAGACAAAACGTGTAACGCCGCATTCACACGGGGCGTAGGCGTTAACGCTTCCCATTTACTTTGAATGGGTGACATCATCCGTTGCCGAACTGAATTGTGGGTTCCGTCGCGGCGCTTCACTCGCGTTGCAAGCGGCAGAAGTTGAAGAATTCTCAACTTTTCAAGCGCCAGCGCAGGCGTCATCCAATCAGATCGCCGTATGCAAATTTCCTACAGCAGACGCTAGCCAATTGCGTTCATTAACTGCTCCGTGAACCATCCAGACCATAGACCGTTATAAATCCAGACGCAGCTCCTTGACCACTACGTGATATTCTTCCCGCTGTCGGCGCTTTTTCAGGATTTAACGTACTTAACAGCTTCGTGCACCTGTGCAGTGCGCTGACAACAACTAAACGGGCAATCGCACTCGCACATACAACCAAATCGGCATCCATTTCGTCTCACAGACTAGCTGTCATAAAAAGGCGCTTTTTTGTGTTGTGTTTTGGTCCAAGCGGCAAGTTAATGTGATTGGCTGTTGTCACTATGACGATCGCGTCAGCACCCAGCTTCAGCCACGCCCTCCGTCAAGCGTTAACGCTTACGCCCCGTGTGAATGCGGCGTAAGGGTCATAACTCTATGTTGAACCAAGCCTGCAGTCTCCCTCTCATTTACTGAAGCTTTCGCGCCTCGATCGCCCCCCGGTGACCGGTCCCAGTATAGCCGCCCCTCTGTGATTTCTAATGGACACGAGGCAAACTAAATAATAAAATTACACTTCAAAAATGTTTCCCCAAAGTTAGTTTATGTCACTGAAGGCAGTTATCATCACGATGATTTCATTTCAGGTGTTCGTTTTAAAAATAAGTTTAGTTTGAGTTAGTTATTTGATGCTATAAAAACGGGTGTGTGACGTCATGATTGACAGCTGAGACTGACGGCTTCTCTGAGTGAAGTCACTGAGGCACTAACGGACTTTTTTCGAAATTTTTGGGAGCAGATTGGAGCTTTAGCTTTAATTTATACATTTCCATAACTGTTTATTTCACACCAACATAATTAATTGTTCTGCATCTGCGAGCGTGTGGGCGGGCTTTTGATATCACGACTGTACTTCCTGCTCTACTTCCTGCGCTCTACTGCGCAACTCCGGTCCCGAAATCGCTACTGCGCAGACTCGGTCCCAAGATGTCCGCGCCGTGCAAGGCTGCCTGAAAGCTTCAAATATGGCAAGCGGAAACGGATGATGTCGAGTCGTCCATATTTTTTTACGGTCTATGTGTTGAACACAGATCTTATTTTTTGCGATTGTCCAAAAGTCTATGGGGAAAATGCATCGGCTTTTGATCGAGGGAACCCATGCGCCGCTAACTTCCGGGTTGGCCTACGAAGTGACGTCATGACTTCGGCACTTTATTTTTATAAGTTCTTGACTGATGTAAAGAGCCGGTTAGCACATTTTGTGCAAACTATGAGGATAAGATGAGATAAGAACGAACAGCTTGGGAATGGCCTGGGGTCCGTTCTTCATATGTGGCTAACTCAGTTAGCTGGATTTAATTGATGATTTGGCTTGATTTCGGACTGTTTGGTTCTTCGATGCTCATCCTGGGGCCTGTACCATGAAGCTGGTTTAGCTGGCTAGCCAAATATGTTTAAGCTTAGTTTGTGGCAATCCTGGGTTTTAGGCGCCATTAAAGTGGCTTAGCTTTTAGCTGTGTTCATCTCCATAGTAACTTGCACTCCACGGCTAATAATCTTCGCTAGGGCAGGTTATGTTCTGGATAAGAGATCTCAAACTGAAATTGGACCAATCAGCTGTGAGTAAAGAGACACACCCCTTTTTCTACTCCACTTAAGGTCACTACATAGCAAATCGTGTTTAAAGAGTAAAGCGTCTGGCTTTTAACACTGCTTATTAATAATAATAATTTTGAATGATTTAGATGTAATTTATGTAAATACCCTTAATCAATACCCTTAATCAATTACACATTTATCATTTTAGTTATTCAATCATTAATAGGTACTTCAAAAATTAATATAAATAACCTTTATAAAAGTCATACAAATAAGCTTTAAAATCAATAAATAAAGCTATAAAGATTACTACATGTGAGCTTAAATGTTCAATTCTCTCAATATATCAACTAAAATAATTTCATAACTTTTACTTGCATTGACATATATTTTTCTTTAAGTTGTCCTCTTTCATAGACAGCTCTTTTCTTTTCGTTGTGTTAGTTTGTTTAAATGCTTAATATATTTCAATCATGTAATATTCTGCAGATGAGATAAATCTCTAGCGAGAAGTGAATCTCAGATCCACAGCCTGTGATTGGCTGTTCACTGCTGATGTCACATCACTGATCCAGATTGTGATTGGCTGTTCACTGCTGATGTCACATCACTGATCCAGATTATGTGATTGGCTGTTCACTGCTGATGTCACATCACATCACTGATCCAGATTGTGATTGGCTGTTCACTGCTGATGTCACATCACTGATCCAGATTGTGATTGGCTGTTCACTGCTGATGTCACATCACTGATCCAGATTGTGATTGGCTGTTCACTGCTGATGTCACATCACATCACTGATCCAGATTGTGATTGGCTGTTCACTGCTGATGTCACATCACTGATCCAGATTGTGATTGGCTGTTCACTGCTGATGTCACATCACTGATCCAGATTGTGATTGGCTGTTCACTGCTGATGTCACAGCTAAACTCCTGAACTCAGGATCAAAGCCTGAGCTGACAGAGAAAGCTGATGATCGGCATCATGGGACCGACAAAGCCTGAATAGATTGGTTTGGTTTTGTCGACTCAACTAATCCTGTAACCCTGAGTTTGTTAATCTACCATCACGGTACAGGCCCCTGGACTTGATGTCATAGCAACATTTGATCCGTAAGCTCAAACCTGCCCTAGAATTTATTTCATGGAAACCGGATTAGATCACCTCTTGAGGTGATGCTGAAAATCTGTCCCAGCCACTGCTACTTTATCACAAGGTTTCATTACCGAACCAGACGGGTAATAATAATTTAAATAATAATGTAAATATTAAATAATATTATAATGTTGTGTAAAAGGTGCATATAATACTATAGACACTAGGGCTGTTTCGAATGCCATTTTTTGAGGTGGCAATCAATATCGAATATTCGAAGCTTCGGTGGGTGGGGCTAAATATATAATAATAGTGTCGGTTTGCATTTGTATCATCTTTCACGACTTCACGTTTCACTCTTCGGCATCGTAAATGTGTTGCGGCAGACCCAGTGGAGTGCAGTGTTGCATTTGGTGCAATATGATCAGGTGGCACACATTCTTTAAATATTAATAAACATTTAATAATCTTTTAAATAGAACAGTTTCCGGTACGCATTACACGAGCAGGTTTATGCTCCGAAAACGGACAGTGCACAAGTGATACAAAACACAAAGTCTGTTGAGAGCAAGAACTTTAATAAGGTAATAACGAACCTTTCTTTAAAACAAATGAATCCCAAAACAGAAATTAAATTAGTAACACACAGTGATTTCAACAAACTGTAATAAATAAAGAACACGGTAGCATGCTTATAAACAGCTGAATAAGAATAAATGAATTGTTTTTAAAATGACACAAAATGTAATATCTATTACAATTAGTTTTATTCTATATAAGGGATTTATTTCGTCTTATTCTGACTTTTTGTTAATTTAAATCTTTAAAATGTGCGATGCTTTTATTGAAAGCATGTTACGGTGTTATTTTTTATTTAGAATTATTATTTCAAGCATGAGTGAGTGAGTCTGCTACGGAAGTCAAGTGTTGAAAAAAAAGAAGAAGAATATTCGAATCTCAAAACTGAAAATCGAATGCCACCTCACCGAACGAATATTCGGTTATTCTAGTACAGCCCTAATAGACACAGTCACTTGATTGAGAGGTTTATTTGTGAGGGAATAATTACTTTATAATTTTATTGGCGTCTTACACACATGCTGCAACGTTACTCTGAGCCGTGCATTAATATGAGCGATGACGGATATTATGGGATGGCTTGATGCAGAGAACTTGATCTTGACTCTTAAGAAACTTTAATAAATGCTGCCATGTAACAAATCTGCTTCAAATTGACCTAAAAATTACATTAATTACCAATTACAACAATGAAAAAAAAAAAATTGTGAAGGGTGTACAAATACTATATAATCATGAATAAAAACAGTGCACATTTATTTGATCTAACTTACGTTGGTTTGGACATTTGGCCGTTTCCTTGTAAAGGTCCAGAAATG
The DNA here is from genome assembly GCF_024679245.1 of Pseudorasbora parva. Classification (NCBI taxonomy): domain Eukaryota; kingdom Metazoa; phylum Chordata; class Actinopteri; order Cypriniformes; family Gobionidae; genus Pseudorasbora; species Pseudorasbora parva. Next base: position 44,025,982 of record NC_090187.1, read on the forward strand.
CGATCTGTTTGTTCATGTTAGTTCAGTGCATTAACTAATTTAAACAACTTTTGATTTGAATAATGTATTAAAGTAATATTAAGATTAATAAATGCTGTAGAAGTGCAGTTTATTATTAATTCATGTTTACTATTGAAACCTTATTGTGTTACACTTGATATCTGTAAATGGATTTCAACGTTTCACATTTCTGATATCAATAATTACACTGTAAAAAATTATTTAGAAAAGTTACCTGGTTGCCTTAAAATTTTGAGTTCATTGAAATTAAAATTGAGTTAATACAACGCACATTTTTTGAGATTCGACAACCTTTATTAAAATATTATTAAAAGATTTTCTAAGCATATTGGGTAATTGTGTGTGTTTTATTTCTGATGATTTATCAATTTTTTTATGTGGTTCAGATACAATAATATTTTGAGTTTCTATTTATTAAACAAATTTACTTCATTGTATCAACTCAAAGTTTTAATTTCAATAAACTCACAATTTTAAGGCAACCAGGTAACTTACTCTTTTAAGTTAAACCAACAAAAAACAACCTACATTTTTTACAGCGTAGGAGTAATTTCCCATATCTAAATCACATTCATATCAGAAATGAACATTTATTGATGTCAAGAACAGACATATGCACTAGTATCCACACAATTGTTAATATCAAATTATATTTACTAGTAAGAAGTGTACACTTTATTTTAAGGTGTCAGTTACAGTGTAATTATATATTTAAGTACTGAGAAATATTAATCAACTACATGTACTTACTGTAGGGTTATGGTAGGACCGGAGCACAAAACCATCATAATCTCACGGGTATATCTGTGGCAATAGCCAACGAAACATTGTATGGGTCAAAATGATCAATTTCTCTTTTATGCTAAAAATCATTAGGATATTAAGATCACGTTACAGAAAGATATTTTGTAAATGTCCTACTGTAAAGATAAAAAAAAAAAATAGTAGTAATATGCATTGTAAGGACTTCATTTGGAAAACTTTAAAGGAGATTTTCTCAATATTACGATTTATTTGCAGCCTCAGATCCTCAAATATTGAAACCATACATTAGTGGAAAGATTATTTATTCAGAGTAAGATAAAAAAAAGTTTAGCAGTCCAGTAAAATAAAGTGTTACCATATTGTATTTCTGGTATGGGAAATTGGAATTTCAACTAGTAAGAAATTTCTTGATAATCTGAATGGCAACCCAAAAAAAGCAGTGCTTTTCCACCTTAATATGTCCGGTGGCATTAGTCTTACCCAGCTTCTTTCTTTAGGACGGCTCATGTCTTTTTGGGTCAGTTACATAAAGCAGATTGATCTTTAAAAGACAATGTCATATAGTGGCTGTTCATGCCCCAGATATCAGACACGTAATAATAAAACGGTAGTCCAGACAGGTGCTCGTCTCCTTTATTAAATCAGTCTGGAGTAATACAACACTTCAGATGATACTATAGTTTACTCTTACAGTTATAAGTACATCTTGCACCCTAGCGACACAAAGCAGGTTGATCTAAACACACACACACTCTCACACACACACGCAGGAGCAGCAGAGAGGAAGGACATGACCTGGAGAGATGGCTGGGAATGTGACTGCTCAATCAATATTCATCTCTCGCTCATAACCGTTCTCTTACTCCACACAAATGAAATGAGCCGGGCATCCCAATGTCAACATTTCAAAAAATATATACTGTAGCACGTTGGATGCCTCGTCCCATATATAATGGTCTAGTGCAACACAGAATGTAACAATAGGAGTGATGGTGCAAATAAAGCGCACGCGACAAATAAATCAGGACACAAACTAGAGTTACGCGTTAAAGGAGGTTAGTTAGAGAAAGCTGCGGTTTGTTCGCTCTCCTTCACGACCTGTCTCTGAGCTTCACCAGGCATGCAGACAGACAAGCACACAGACAGCTCTGCTTTGATGTGTGTGAGACAGCTCATGTAACTGAGTGTATGGTCGACACATGTGCCATTGAGACTGGAAAGGAAGAAAAAAAATAGTAGTGAGAACGTCTAAGTGATGATGGTCCACTGGCCTTTGTGGGAGGAGCCAGGCTTCAGGGGTGGGGGAGGAGTGTGTGACGGTCAGCAGAGGAGTGTGTGACGGTCCTGTGGTGCTTATGGCACTGGGACGACACGCATGGTGTTGGTGTAACCGGATCCTGGGCGCCAGCCGGTCAGAACAATGACCACATCTCCGGTCTTGAAGAAACCACGAGCCTTACCTGAGGGAGACGAAAGGGTTTGATATGAACAACAGGGATCACAAGTTAAAGTGTAAAAGGAAAATTAACAGGCTCACACACACAGACTCATTTTTATCCAGTTAGGTTTGTGCAAATACTTTGAGTAATTGTGCTGTGTGTAATTAATCCATGACTAAGACGAGACGACAAAAGTCCTTGTACGATAGCTAACCATATTAACGTGCAATATCGTTGACACCAACACTATTCTAGCAGAACAAATGAGAGGCGGCGTGTGTGTGTGTGTGTGTGTGTGTCAACTGGCTGTCGGAGAGCAGAGCGAGCAGCCGGTGCTATCGGTGTGTCGATACTGCAGAAAATGAGTACTGGAACTATGTGCGCGTCCGGTGTGAGATCCTGAGACGTGGCGCTGAGCTTCAGTCTGGTGTGAGATCCCCTTTAGCCACAATCGGCTTAAAGGGATCCCCTGGTGTTGAGACTTGTATGGCTTAATATAAAATAAATCATGTCTCTTGCTGAAATATATAGCAGAAAACCCATGAAAGATATGTTATATATAAAAAATAAAAATAAAAGCGATTTTATATTTGGACTATGGACGGCACCATTTTGTTTGTGTTCTAGGTTGATGACGTAGAATGGTTGCACTCGGCAATCAGCTGGCGCTACCCGTAGCTATTTTTACCACAACGCAACTCGAAAATTGTACCGGCGTTGTGGTAAAAATAGCTACTGGTAGCGCCAGCTGATTGCCGAGTGCAACCATTCTACGTCACCAACCAAGAACACAAAAAAAATGTCATTGCCCAAGGTCCAATAAATTTTTTTTTTTTAAATAACGTAGATCTTTCATGGGTTTCTACTACATATTTCAGTAGGAGACATCATTTATGTTATATTAGTCATACAAGTCTCAACACCAGGGGATCCCTTTAAGACCGTGCATGTAAACGCACTCAAAGTGTTCTTTTCCTCTCTAGGCAGGTTTTTTTTTTTATTAAAGTGTTCTTTTATATATTTGTGTGATGTTCTGTATTTCTATCACTGCTTTTAACATGTTATGAGAAAACGTTTTACGAATGTTTACCACCACATTACCTTTTATTTAAACCTAAATAAGAAAGCCATTGTCAGTTTATCTGTCCGTAGGCAGGCAGTTTTGGTCGCTTTATTAAAATTTGTTGCTGTGTGCATTAAGTACAGGAAAATAAAAATAGTTTTACCCTCCTGCTGACTAGTGTCGTGCCCTTCCCAACACATTCACACACACAGAGGATTCGACTATAAGGATTTACACATTCGAATCAAAGTTGTTGAATCTCTTTAGTCAGGGACACCTCTACCGCCTTCAGTAACATCGGTTTCTTCTGCAACAACCTGTGTCTTACCAACATCCATGGCAAAATTGACCCGCAGGTCCACATCCTCAGCCCACACGTCATTAGAAGTGTTGTTGTATAATATGGGGAAGATGCCGCGGTACAGATGAGCCTGCCTGGCCGTCTGCTCGTTACGGGTCACGGCTATGATTGGGGCGCGTGGGCGGTACCGGGAGATCAGATGAGCAGACCTGGAATATCAGACAGGAGTGCGTTAATGAAAGTTGGGGAAAGAATGGAGAAAAAATGAAATACACTGATGCAGAATGTTCTGAGGATCCCAGCAGACACTTCCTACTCTTTCAGACATGACACTAACATAACAGTCAAGGACAGACTCGCCTACACTAGCTGACCCAGAGACATGTGACAAAATCAAATTACTGACAGAAAGTTAATACCCTACTCCATTCTGTTCACGTCACGCTCCACACACACACACACACACACACACACACACACACACACACACACAGGAAAACAGTCGAGGAATAAAGATCATTTAAGTCAACATTCCTAGACAAGACATTCTTGAGTCATTCATGCGTTTCTGTTTTTATTTTACATCTGTATAAGATATAATGGTAACACTTTACAATAAGGTTGTATTAGTTAACATTAATGAATGCATTCGTTAACATGAACAACACCTCTGTTCAGCATTAGTTAATCTTTGTTAATGTTAGTTAACAAAAATACAACTGTTGAAATGAACATTAATAAAGATAAATAAATGCTTTATAAGTGCAGTTCATTATTAGTTCATGTTAAATAATTAATCTTATTTTAAAGTGTTACCAATATAACATACAGAAATGCTTTTTCGCTGAAATGGTTGACAACTAATGCATAATGCTAAAAAAAACCTCAAAAGCAGAATGAGGCCTTAAAAATAAAAACAAATGCATGTTACTTTTTTAATTTGGGGGCAGTACTTTATTTTTTAAATGCATGCATTTACTTTTTTTCAGCAAGGACACATTGGGCCCTATTTTAACGATCTGAGCTCACGGCGCAGGCGCTCTTAGGGTGTGTCCGAATCACTTTTGCTAGTGTAACGATGGAAAAACGGTCTGAGCGCTCCGCTCATGGTCCACAAGGGTCGTCCCACGTCTCTTAATGAGTCATGGGTGTGTTTTGGGCATAACGTACAATAAACCAATCAGAGTCTCATCTCGCTTTCCCTTCAGAAGCCAGTCACGCTTACACCATGGATGATTCACTATTTACATCGAGGAATGTATTGCCGAGATCCGTCAAATAATTAGCCCATTTAATTCATCATTACTGCAAATAGGTCATTCTGAGACATGCAATGACTATCCATTATGATAAAAAGGCAGTTATATCTTTTTGTACACTAATATTTTGCATTGTAATCCTTTTATTTATAATATTTAAAAATGTGTGTGTGCGCGCGCTTCACTTCCGGTAAGTCAATACACGTACACGACACCAGATCGTGGATATTGACCTTACCGGAAGTGAAGCGCATTTCAGGCAGTTGGATATAGCGTTGTATTCAGTGTTGGGTGTAATTAGTTACTGTAACTTAATTACTTTTCCCTTGAAAAAGTAAAGAGATTACTCTTACTTTTGGTGTAATTTAATTACAGTTACTTTACAAGTAATTGAGCTAAATACTGTTTATAGACTGTAGAACGATCTTTAATACGATAGTGGAATTGACATTAAAAGTCTAACTTTATATATCCGTCATTTGTAATAAATTGGTAAGTTAATAAGAATAATTGATGAAGTTTTATACTACGTATTTGTGTGAATGAAAAGAGCCGTTTCATATCCATCTTTGAATCGCTTAAAACGTGAGGCTGATATAGGATTTGGAAAGTTATTAGTAATCAGTAATTAAATACTTTTTGGAGAGAGTAATTTGCACAGTAATATAATTACACTATTGAAGATGTAATTAGTAACTAGTAATTCATAACTTTTTTAGAGTAACTTACCCAACACTGGTTGTATTTGAGGTAAAAAATTATATAAATACGGCTCGATTTCTCACACAAACTGATCGGCTCGTGTCTTAAGACATCAGTGTGTTGTCATGAGCAGCAGGGCTCTTTGTGCATGTTGTCTAAGCATGTTTTTTTTTGCTCTCATAGAATTGTTACCCATTCACATTAGTGTTGTCAAAATTAACCTCAATACTGAAATGTTAAAAATGTGACTTCACGTGACTCGATCGCTGTTGAGGTGGAATCGTAAACACTGATTGGTCATTGTGCTCACGCACTCCTCAGATGTGCCTGTGATTGGCTACAATAATCAACACACGACAGCTGTTTGAAAGAACACTGAAGTGTTTAAGTGTTTGAAAGCACAAGCAAGCGTCAGCCAGCGGACCGGTGATAGACACCTGCATTCAAACGCTCTGTGTTTATCTGTGCAAGCGCTCTGAGAAAAGCGTCATTGATGTTTTTTTACAACATGTTTGTGAAGCGCTGATCGTAGTAGCCAATCACAGACCTATTTGATGAGCGCGTGAGCACAATGACCAGTCAGAGGTGTTTACGATTCCGCTCAACAGCGCTCAAAGAGTCACATTTTTAACATTTCAGTATCGATTTGGTATCGAGGTCGATACTTTTGACAACACTAATTCACATCATTATATGACCTACAAACAGCAACTGAAGAAACAAACACACCTACATGTTGAATACACTGGGGGTCAGCAGATAAACATCACATTTTCATTTTTGGGTGAAATATTCCTTTAATGACCCCAACATTTTTAATAGTCATACATATATATATATATACACACACATACATACACAAGCGCGCGCATTATGTCCCAGGCCTTGTCTCACCTGTTCCAAGCTGAACTCACCTCATGCCCTCCCTTCTTACCTGCCAGTCTTGGTGAGCACAATAATGGCGCTGGCGCAGCATTTGAAGGAAGACTCGACAGCGCCAACAGCTACAGCATCTAAAGGATCACGTGTCAGAAGGCAGGAGCGCCTCAGCTCATCGAACAGCTGCCGGTGGAACATGGCCGCCTCTGCCTCACGGGCAATCTGACAGCGCCGCCCGGTGGAGGGAGGGGGAAGGACGAGTTATACACAATCATACTGACAACCACTCAGACAGAGAGACACACGGACTGGAGAATATTTATGCTTGTCCTGTACTATTCCATTATTTTGTCATTTAAATAAATTAAAGGTAGGGGTAAGTGTTATTTCAAAACTGTTTTAGAAAACGGACTCGGGCCGAGTCCAATAACAAACTTCAGCAGGTACAAACTTCAAACTTCTGCCAATCAGCAGGTAAAAAGGCGTGTCTAATTATGACGGCGAGAAGAGAGCGCTCAGTGCACGGCATTATTCAAAACACACGACACATTAGCCGAAAACTAATATATGCTGCTTTCGCTTGACTATGCTCGTGTCATGCTTGCCTGTTTGTCCATTTGCGATTGTATTGTCTCACTTCAGCGATGATAAAGACCCGTTCATTTCCACACCGTATGGAGCGTCTTCTCATCACTGTGCGCTTCAAGCATCAGCTCATACAATGTGTCTGACAGGTAAGATACTATACTCCTAATAAATGTTTGTTTCCTCTTTTCATGATCTATATAACCCATCCGGTCATAATTGTCATATGTCGTTAGTTAGACTCTCGTGCTCGTGTACTATCGAGTTTGTCATGAGACCGGTTTGTGTTTGTGATAGGTGTGACTTTTTCATTGAATATTCAACCTGGATAAGTAGGTCTGTGTTACTTATCCAGGTTGAATATTTAATGAAAAAGTCCCTGCGTCCCAATTTGCATACTATCCATACTAAATAGTATTCGAAAATAGAATTAGTATGTCCCAAATCGTAGTATGTTGAAAAGAGTATTCCAAAGATTCCCGGATGGTTTACTATTTCCGGTCTGAAATTGAAGTGCGGATCGATGTGGACTCTAACAGCTGATATTACCCACAACCCATTGCAAGTTGGACGAGGATTTGATTAGAACTACAAACGATTAGATTGTAGCGTTAAAAAAAAACTACAAACATGACGGATGTGCGAGTCAGACAGTGGTTTAGATAAAGGTGTTTAAGTGATCAATTATCAGTATTTAACCTGACAAAAATATATTTATTCAGTGTTGTCCACATTATATTTCACCTGCAGCAGCATTGTGAACTTTTTTAATGACACGTTTGGCCGTTAACTTTTAAATGCATCATTATATTTAAACTGCAAACACATGAGGGTCTCTGCATTAAAGACACACGACTGGCAAATCAACGAGCGGCTACATTTCTCTCCGATACGGTAGGAGATTAAACTGAATGTGGAGGATTTGAACTGTGACGAATCTGATGATGATTGACAGGGGTGACGGGATGCATGAAACCAAGCGAGTCCGTTAAAGATGACAAAGTAGTCCCGAAGCTTGCATACTTTTCTGCTACACACTCAAAAGTATCTACTTTTTCTTCACAAAGAGTACATACTTTAAGGACAAGGACCCAGCAAGAGATTCTGCCATAGTCGTGGCCTGGGTTACGTATGTGTGTGGCGGAGCTATCAAAATAGGGCCGAGACCCTTTTGGGTGTAGGGGCGTGTTTGTTTTGGTGTTTTGAATTATCAACAACATTTACCAGAAAGCCCTTACCCCACCTTTAATATGATAATAGCAATCCCTAACAGATGGACATCATTAACATTGACCGTGCCATGTGTCTCTCATTTCTCTCTCTCATTCAGTCCTCTCCTGTCCCTGCTCTTCCTACTCCCTGACTGTGCCGAGCTGGATTTCCTCATTACTTCCAATGCCGCCGCCTACCTGCCGGACCCAGTGAGGACTATAAACGCAGAGGCCAGGATTTTAAAGGAGGCCTCCACTGCGCCAATGGCGATGGCCTCTGCGGGGTCGGTGGAGTGGCCCAAACAGCGCCGCAGGTCCTCAAACACCTGCCGATGGAACATGGCCGCCTCTGCTTCACGAGCGATCTGATGCAGCCAGCGCATGATACGAGAGGTATGAGAGATACACACATAAATGAGAAGAGGGTGAAGAAGAGAGCAAGAGGAGGGAAAAAGGAAATTAATGCAGGTGTTAGTTCAGAAGGAAAGGTTAGTACAAAAAACAAAATGAATATTAGAACACATCCACACTCTCTCACAGTAAATTATTATATCAATTACAGTGAAACCACCACCATTAACTCATGAATATTATTTGAACTATGGACATTAAAGGGTTAGTTCACCCAAAAATGAAATTTATGTCAAATGACAATGTCATTTCACACCCGTAATTCCTCATTGATCTGAATCATGAATCAATTCGCTGATTCATAACCGTTTGAATCTTTATTTGAGGATTGAACACAAACGCGGAAGAGAAGCCAATGCTGAATAAAGTCGTAGTTTTTGTTATTTTTGGACCCAAATGTATTTTGGATGCTTCAAGAGACTCTAATTAACCCACTGATGTCTCATATGGACTACTGTGATGATGTTTTTATTCCCTTTCTGGACATGGACAGTATAGTGTGCATACACTTGCATACGCTCTCGGACTAAATATAAAATATCTTAAACTGTGTGTGAAGATGAACGGAGGTCTTACGGGTGGGGAGCGACATTAGGGAAAGTCATTAATGACATGAATTTTAATTTTTGGGTGACCCTTTAAATAAAACAATGACCGGTGTAAGACTGAAACTGAATTGTGATGAAGAAAACATGCAAAAGAAGTGGTTAGTAGAACATGACTTCCACATGCAAGTCAAAAAGAAGAAGAAAAGTTGAGCACATGACAGGAAATCATGCTGGTTTTTCAGAAAGCTTTGAACTCGCTCTCCAAAAAAAAAAAAAAGTTTATAGGTTTGTTAAAGGCCGCATTTCCAACTTCAGGATGGCTGGGCAAACATGTGACTGCTAAACTCAAACATGCAAACCTTGAGCACAAATGCAGAACATGAATAGGTTTAACAAGCTGATCAAGAACCGGCGGAGAAAGTGTCTTAAGAAGGCTGTTGTCTGCAACTGACCCTGACACAACTGAGACAAACACAAGTGAAGGCAAAACACATGCATATGAGAGAATGGAAGCAATGAGGGATGCTGTGGCATTAAAGAAATATTACGGGTTAAAAACAAAACAGTGGGGTCTGAGAGTACACAAGTTCTTGAAAACAATATTTCTAGAGCCCCTTTCACACTGCACGTCGGACCCGCAATATTCCCGGAAAATTGCCGGGTCTCCTTCTGTGTGAAAGCAACCACGTCCCGGCATTGATTACCGAATTCGACCCGGGTCGGGGACCTAGTAACATTGCGGGATTCGATCCGGGACGAGCGCTGTGTGAACAAAAGCCGAAACTAATGCCGCAACGTGTGTGTAGTTATCGTGCGACTCCTAGAGCTTGTGTTTTCAATAATACAACCCTGAAGAGCTCGTCGTGTTTTAAACGCAGAGAGTGTTCGGATACAAAAGAAACTAAAATTAAACAAGCAGAAATGAGCGCAAACTGGACACAAGTCGAGACCACGGAGCTCCTTACTATCCGCGCTGAAGCGGAGATCGCTCGCCATTATACGTCACATCCGGATGTCACGCGTCAACTCGACCCGGGACCGTTACGGGTTGTGTGTGAAAGCGCACATATTACGGTATTTCGCTGGCAGTGTGAATGGACCAAATCTATCACATGAATCTTTACAGTGACCCGTCTAAATAAAAGTCTGTTTAACGTGACAGAAATATTACTATTGTATAACTACAACTACCATTATTTTTAACAGTAAACCTCTGTTGTCCAGCCAACAAAAATTAAATATAAATTTATTTAATTTTTATTTAGGGTTTATTTAAATATAGTTTTATAAATAAATTTGTTTTATGCCTTCATTTGATTACCAGAAAAACAACAATTTCTGAAATAAAAAAAAAACATTTCATAGGGCCCTATTATTGTAAACTAATTTGTTTTATTAATTAGACATGTTTTTGATTAAAACATTCAAATAAAATCCAAAAAAAGGAATTTTGAAAGAAATAAAACAGAATTTGGGGAAAAATTTAAATAAGTACCAAAGTGTGTGTTACTGAGCTTAAATGCTCAAATACACACATTATATCAAAACGCCCGTCTTGGCGAGTATTCAGTTGAAGAAAATCACACTCTGCTCTTGACTATAACTTTTGTAACTATTGTAAGCATTAATCAGGATTTAATATTTACAATGAACACTATCCAGCTGTTGATAAAATTGATTTATTTGTTCTTTTAAAAAATTCTCTTGTTTTAATTGAAGATTTTTGTTTAAATGGCACCATATTAACCTACAAATCAGTGTTTACAACAGAAATGCATCAAACTTTTCTTTAAAAACAAAATAAATTTCCTATTATCACCGTTAAGCATTTTAAAGGAGTCTGTGTTGTGAAAAGCATATATAAATGAAGGTGACTTGACATGTTCTTATTTTATCACGGTCTTTTTACTTCTTTTTTTTTTAATGAAAATAAAATGTTGCATTTCAAAAAAGTAGATTTGTTTGTATATGCTGTCAATTATATTTCTTTTAAAGAAAATCGGAATTGGCAGAATTTACAGATAAATTGGAAATGGGAATCGGCCAAGAAAATTGCAAATCGTTGAATCTCTATTTTTGACACTTCAATGTCATGCTCCTGATATAACTTACAATAGATTTATGGAATAATTCATAAGTGCTTTAACAACACACACTTTAAATGTCCAACAGACCTCCACTGTAAGTGTTTTACTGTACACACATTTTACTTTTTAGAGATCGACAGCATGCCGTCCATAAATTGCATTTAACCCGTAAAATTCCTTTTAATTAGTATTTTTTAGATGAGAAGTTATGCATTAATAAAACTTGAGGTACTAAAATGTTAAGCTGTCTAACAGTGTTAGTGAGCGTGTCAGTAGGGGGCGCTCTCACCATGTGTTGTGTGCGCACGGCCTCCAGAGGATAGTCTCCCTTTGCAGTCTCTCCACTCAGCATGATGCAGTCGGCTCCATCCAGAACCGCATTGGCCACATCGCTGCCCTCGGCACGTGTAGGACGAGGCTTCTTGATCATGCTCTCCAACATCTGGAAACACATGAGACTTGAGAATACACTGCCTGTAGTAATGGTTCGATATTTAAAAGAAAATTTACTTTACTTGAGCTATAGACCCCTTTCACATTTCCGGGTTTCTTAGAGCGGAAGTCGTCATATTTTTGCGTCCCTATTTCGTCCCCAATAAACGCAACAATAGTGATTTCACAACTTTCAAAAAGAGGGCAAAAAAATGTGAGATTGATAACAGCAGTGAAAAGAGAGAAAATGTTAAGTTGTTTGTTGTAATTTGATACAAAAGTAATATAATACAAACTATTAAGCTGTTGATACACAGGACAACTTTGAGCAAAGTTGCCGGGAAATGTTGGTGAAAGATGTTTCTGTGGGCTTTTTCCCGTTGGGAAAGGGGAACAAATATCTCTTTGTATATCTAGATAGAAATGTGTTGCCCATTCTCAATAGGAAAGTGCCCACAGCAACATCTTTCAGCAACATTGCTCAAAAAGTTGCCCTTTGTATCAGCTTTAGTGTTATAAATGCACATACAATTTGTATAAAATTAAAATACAAAAAACGTTGCAGGATTTACGATATTGATGACCGTTAAAACCATAGACTGTAAAAAAATATGGCCGTAGTGTCCGTGACGTCAACCATAGGATTCTGATAAGCCGTTCTGAAGCGTAAAGTAGAGTCGAGCTGGGCGTCGCCATTAGATGTCGACCGATAGTAGATTTTACTGATACCGATAGCTAGGTTGGACCTCGCTTGCCGATAACCGATTAATCGACCGATATATTATTAAAATATAATAATAATACATAAAATAACAGGTAAAAAAACCAGTGCTGAACTTTATTACAAGAAATTAAAAAAGCACTGAACCATGAAAATGTCAGGTAACAGACTGCAAATCCCCTTTGTTAACAATGATGTATTTATTTAGCTAACTTACATGAACTAAATGCATTATGTAATATACATTTTCCAGCATGTATTAATATTCGATCAATGCAATTCTACCTTAATCATTCATGTTCATAGTGCATAAAAAAAGGTTAACAGATAAAAACTAACAATGAATAATACTTCTACAGCATTTATTAACCTTAATGTTACAAATTGAATAATATTGTATTATATTAAGTGTTATCATTTCATATAAATCCAAACAGTTCGCTTTTTTAGAACACAACGGTTTTCTTATCAAAATAACAACATATGTATTGACGTCTAATGCGTTTATATTTCTGTTGGATGAATGAGAATTTTTTTTTGATTTGAGAAACTGTATCAGTTACATCGTTTTAATTCCTGAGGTAACCGTCGCTGCTAATCCTGTCAGCCTCGACGACAAAGTACATATACTGCTGTTCTTCCCCTGCTAAAGCATCTAGTCAACAAATCAATTACTTTATAATGATTTGGCAACATGTACTGAAGTGTTCTGTATTCATACCATTTTTCTGTTGGTGTTTTAAACGCGCAACAGGTGTGTCAGCGCTCTGTGCAGCGTGTGCTGTGAAGCGCGCAGCCTCAAGTGTTAATGTAAACAATCAGTGATAGTTTTTCATTTGGCCTCTAGAGGCCGCTCTCGCGCTATATAATGCCAGCAGACCCTTCTCAGAGATCTCGTAGGCTACGGTGTAATGACAGCAGCCTTCTCAGCCGCTCCCGCAACGGATGCAAACATGAAAAACTATCGGTATTGATTTTTGCCGATAGCCGATTGTTCCACCAATCAGCTATCGGTGCCGATTAATCGGCAAATCCGATGAATGGGTCGACCTCTAGTAGCCATCTTGCGAGTGCATTGCGTCACTCCCAGATAACGAGCAAAGAGGCGGGATGTGGGCGGAGCTTAGGTGACGCAATGACTATAAACGGTGGATAAATGGCTATCCACCTGTCACTCAAAGTAACCATGCCCTTAATTATGCAGAATTTTCAGGCTTTGTATAACGTAAAAGAATGAGTTATAAAAAAATTCACCCCCCTCATAGTTGTCATGAAGGGCAAAATTTGACGTATAGACGTAAACCACAATTAGATCTCAAGAGAGATCGCGGGAGGAGGCGCTTGGTTAAAACGCATCATCACAGGCTGTGAAAAGGGTCCATTATTACTAATATTAGGCGTATTGGAATATCACAGACCTGTGTCGCACAGATGATCGGCTTTCCCGCCTTGTTGCAGCGACCAATCATCATCTTCTGAGCCAGAAACACTTTTTCCGTGGGGATTTCAATACCCAGGTCACCACGAGCAACCATGATGCCGTCGCTGGCCTCCATGATCTCATCAAACCTGGCAAATAAAGGGGAGACATTTAAATCATACTTAACATCTTGCATATTGAGTACGGTAGGAGTGACCCCGAATAGTCCAAGATTCGATGCGCGGAGCCGGATTGAACCACCGATCTCACGGTCAAATCTTTGCGGGTGTTATGAAACGAGGATCAGACCATTTTGGCAATATGGGGGTGCTCAATATTTTAAAGATGTGGTGCTGAGCTTCAGGCCCCGTCCACACGAAGCCAGCTCTTTCCTAATCCGATCTTTTTTTCCCCTCGTTTCAAGAAATATCTGCATCCACACGAGATTACAAAAACTGACTAAAAACGATGTAGTTTGCATGCCAGGCCAGTGTGTGGCGTTGTAATTCTGCCACAAATACACTAAAAACGGAGAAGAAGAGTTGTGGCTAGAAGGGGTAAAGCAGTGGTCAGAGGTGAGGCAAAATCTCACGATAAAATAAATACATTTGCTACTTAACAGATGTGTTTTTATTAATGCCTACACCTACCCCAACCCAAAACATACCTTTACAATAATGCAGATACGGTAATAAATGACGCGATATTGATGTGCGCATACCCCGCTTTGGGACCCGGTTTCAAAAAATATCGTATTCATGCTTCCAAAACGCCGGATCCGTGTGGACGAAACGCTGATACGGTACAAAATGTATACGTATACAGCTAAACGCGTCTCCGTGTGGACGGGGCTTCAGTCTGGTCTGAGACCCCCTTTAGGCACAATCGCTTAAGAACGTGCATGTAACCATGTACTTAATGTTCTTTTCCTCTCTACACAGGTATTTTTTTTAGGTTCATTTATCAAAATGTTCTTTTATATATTTGTGTGATGTTCTGTATTTCGATCACGGCTTTAACATGTTATGAGAGAACGTTTTATGAATTTACCACATTACCTTTTATTTAAACCTAAATAAGAAAGCCATTGTCAGTTCATCTGTCCGTAGGCAGGCAGTTTTGGTCGCTTTATTAAAAGTTGTTGCTGTGTGCAGTGAGTAAAGGAAAATAAAAATAGTTTTACCCTCCTGCTGACTAGTGTCGTGCCACTCCCAACACATCCACACACACAGAGGATTTGACTATCGGTCGACCATAGAAATATTCAACAATTCTGATTCGAATGTGTAAATCCAGAGTATGTACAGCAATCCTTAAGTTAAATTTACTACTTTTTAATACCTTTTTTACTACCTTGAGAATATTTTTTAAAACCATCACGACACTGAATTGCAAGTGTTAATCAGCGACCTTTCTATTATTTACACAGATTTTGACATACAAAAAAGAATAGATTTAGAATCGACAGCAGGAGGAAATCTGTTAAGTTATCATTCAGACACAGAAAAATAGATCTCAACATTCACAAAGGTTGGTTAAGGAGAAGAATTACTGCATACACATTTGATTTCAGTTAATAATTGGCAATTCAATTATTTAGTGGTTTTTTTTCCAACAACAAAACCTGAGCCAAATTTTACATTTCTATAACTGTGATAAGTTGTTGAATTTAACAAAAGACTAAAAACTAATGCTATCAATCGATTAAAAACATTAACTAGATTAATCACATTTTTTTCTGTGATTAATCACAATAAAAAAATACATGTTTTTGTACGTTTTTAATATTCACAGTTAATCAAATTAATGTAGAAACAACATAAAGACAGTATATTTTAAATACTTGTTTAAATGGCATCTTTTTATGAATGAAGGCCAGTATTACTGATATTACTACAGCTACTGATTTTTTTTTTTTTTTTTTACAATTATTATTAAGCTTCAAAAATATAAAAGTTTTTAATTTAAGTAAACTTAAAACAATGCTAACATAAACCCATAATAAATGTCATGTTTACTCCTGCCCTTCCTGTCTTAACAGTTAGGAAATATACAGAAATTTAATAAAGTTATCAAAGTTATATGCAGTCTGCACTGCATAAACTATAAATTAAATAGTTAATCCTTATTAAAGCTAAAAAAGTTATTTAGTCAAGAGCAGCGAGTCATTTTCTCTGTTCCCTTTGTTCTTTAACTTTACTGACAGGAAGCTTTATTGGCTGCTGTCCCTTTAAGAGCAGACACACACGCGGATCTCACTGTTTACATACTGTCTGTGGATCGCGCCTGATTCTCTCACAACTCTTTTTGTTCATTTTAGACTTTATATAAATCATTTAAGATTGCTCTTATGAGGATAGTCGTTGAAGATATGTCTTTAGAAGCAAGTCTAAAATAAACCGTAAGCCAGCCCCTTCTGTTGAGCGCGCTGTGTTCTGAGATGATGCCGAACGACCGCTGAATATGACGTCAGCATCAAACAGACGTTGAGACGGAGACGAAAGATCTTTGATTATGTGCCCAGATATGCTAAAGCCCATATTTAAACGAACTAACGCGAACGCAGATAGAATTTCAATCAGAATAGGACACCTGATAGTCTGGAAAAATAATACCTAATTTGGAAAAAAATAATACCTATGAGACCACATTTAACCCTTTTAATGGCCTTAAATTTGACAATTTTGATTTATCACTTTTTAATACTTTTTAAAACCCCGCGGACACCATGAAATCCTTAGTCTGGGACACCACTGGAGTAGGGTTTAATCCACTCACTTGCGCACACCCTCGTGGTTTTCCAGCTTGCTGATGATCTTGATGTTTTTGCCCTTCTCTCCGAGCACTTTACGGACCGCATGCACATCGGCTGCCTTGCGGATAAAGGAGGCAAAGACCATGTCGACTCCCATCTCTACTCCGAACAGCAGGTCATTGATGTCTTTGTCTGACACGGCAGGAAGGTCGACTGCGGCCCCCGGAAGATTGACACCCTTCTTACTTCCCAGAGTTCCTCCATTTTCAATTTCACATATCAGATAGTCCGAGCCTGTGCGAGCAAAAGAGAGAGATATCATTCATAAAGCCCTTCCAGTGTCTACACTAGAGGTTAGTTCACCCAAAAATGAAAATCCGGTCATTAATTACTTACCTGCATGTCATACGACACCCATAGGATCTTGAATTAAGATATTTTAGTTGAAATCCGATGGCTCAGAAAGGCTTTAAGTGACCAATGTCATTTCCTCTCTCAAGACCCATAAAGGCACTAAAGACGTCGTTACAAAGCCCATCTCACTACAGCGGCTCTACAATCATTTATGAAGAGATGGGAATAGTTTGTGCGCAAAAAAATAACGTCTTAGTGATGGGCCGATTTCAAAACAAAGCTTCGAACCGTTAAAAATCTGTGAATCGATTCATGATTCGGATTAGCAAAGTCACGTGATTTCAGCAGTTTGACGTATGGCTTCATAAATGATTGTAGAGCCGCTGTAGTGAGATGGGCTTTGTAACGACGTCTTTAGTGCCTTTATGGGTCTTGAGAGAGGAAATGACATTGGTGTCAATGAAGGCCTTTCTGAGCCATCGGATTTCAACACTGTTCATCTTCACACACTGATGAAGATATTAGAGGTCTTACGGGTGTTGAACAGCCTGAAGGCAAGTAATTAATGACAGAATTTAAATTTTTGGGTGAACGAAGCCTTTAAACCTCAGACTAATGAATTATAAACTTAATAAACTCCTGAAAAATAGATGAAATGAAAGAATCTCAATCTATCAATTAATTTGATTACTGGGTCTACCCTTCACTCACCGATCTCTTGGACCTGGAGAGAAATGAGTCCATCATCAATATAGACCTTACTGCCCACTTCCACCACCTTGTTGATGTTCTTGTAGTCAAGCCAGAGGGTTTCCTCATCACAGTTCTCCATGAAAGAATCATCCAAGGTCACTTTGATCGTCTTTCCCTTCTTCAGCTCGACCTCAGCTGTGCCACTCTGGAGGAGCAGACAGATGCAAATTTGCAGTATTAATACTAGTGGTCAATAGATTTTTTATTATTATTAAAGTCGCAATTTTTTTCTTTAATAATCGTGTTTTTTACACGATTAATTAAACAGCAGGAGAGGCAGAACGCGATGAGCACAGAGATGCCTGAGGGGAAAAAATTTAAGTTTACACAGTTTGTGACATTACATTAAACGACTATATATAAATGTTAAATATAATGTAAAATGATGCAATGGGGGAATATTTGTGGGTCCTAATAATAATAATACACAAATAATATTTTAATAATAAAAAAAAAAACTATGTTGGCTTAAAATATCGGGATACAAATCGTATTGCGAGGTCAGTATCGTGATATATATCGAATCGTGACGAGTGTATCGTTACACTCCTAATGAGTGTGTGATTATATAATGTAACACTAGCCCAAGGGTGATGCAAAATTTAATTGCACACGTTAACACATTGACAGCACTAATTGCCAAGGGAAAAATTCTTGGTTTTATAGACTGAATTGTGCAATTTTTAATTTCTGCAGACATATATGGTGCTGTACAATCATCACTCTTATTAGATGTACTAACAGCTAATTCTGTAGTATACACAGATCTTGACCAGCGACAGTAACAGTTGGTCATCTATGTATCACCGTGTGTTGAACTGAAAGGAGTAAACTCACCCCTTTAATGAGCCCGGTTCGGATTTCTGGCCCCTTGGTATCGAGGGCGATGCCCACTGGCCTGTAGTGGATGCTGCCCGGCTGGAAGCTGGCACAAGCCTCACGTACATTTTTAATAGTTTCCCCGTGATACTGAAATGGAGAAGAATTCAACACTTGTGCTTAACAAAACAAAGACACACTGAATGATGAGAAACCACTGCAAACTATGATGTTCTTTGTGTAACAGCTAGTGTTAAACAAGTGCACTTGAATGTCTCACAGCAGTACAATCATTATCGAACAGCGCAGGTTACGTCATTATCATGCACCTGAACACGCTCACACACACACACGCAACTAAGCAATGTTCAAGGTGTGTGTCTAGACGAGCGAAACTGGGTTACACACATACTTGTGCATGCATTGTGTGATATGAAAGGATATAAAGTTCATTTGTTAGAGTTTGATCTATGGATCATGCAGTAATAAACCAGGTTAGACAAGCACTTTTGATCCATGACGTTATACAGCTGTAGTATGAATTACTTTAGCTTCAGTAGCTCCTGTACACAGATAGCGCGACCTCTACACACACTCAAGGTCATTCATTCTGTTGGGCAAACAGGCCTCTGGTGTGGACACACAAGCCATTTGTTTAAGAGTGTGAAATGTTTGTATAATATGGAAGCCCTCCATGAAGCATTTTGGAAAGGTCTGGCAATTCATGACACTTAGAAATCTGAGCTGAATTCTACTTGCAACTCAAATTGCAGCAGATGTCATTAGCTTGCAGAACTGCAAAAAGTGTTGACTGTCATTGGAAAGCTCTCCTCATAGACAGAGGCTTCTGTATGAGCTATTGGTGTGGAAGAGAAGCGCCACCCTTTATACTGTTGAGACATGATAAGCTCTGCTGGGAAGGAACAGATAAACTATTTATAATAGGCTCACTGTAGATTAGGTTACACACACACACACTCTGTGTGGCCTTTGACCTTGTATGTTTTGGGTTTTTTTTAAGCTGTGAACTTCTACGACATTTTAGCATCATTTCAGTTAGAGAATGACTTGCATCTAGGGCTGGACCACTATATATAATGTTGAATATAATGATGCAATGGGGGAATATTTGTGGGTCCTGATAATAATATTATTTTAAAGCTACACTGTGTGATATTTTCCCCCATCTAGCGGTGTAAAGCTATATGACCATCCAGTGAATATTAGTTTCTGTTCCTCTCAATTCTGATTTCGTTTTAACTCCTACGGTGGCCGATTTAGTCCAAGATTACAATGGCAATCCCCCTCTTCACATTCAACACGGGGCCAGTGTTAAAACGCTAAAGGCGAAGCTTGAATTTACGGGTATGTCCCTCTTTGGCTACTGTACGTTCAAGATGGAGGGACAACATGGCGACCAGCATCCGAACCCCTCACCCGTATGTAGTTTCAATGGCATATTATAAACTTACGAGAATACTTTATAACTTGAAAGAAGTAAATATACATTAATGAGCACATTTTTGAAAGAACTAAGTGTTTTTAGCTAAGAATAAACTAAAAAAGTTACACAGTGTAGCTTTAATAATAATAAAAACAAAAAAAGTACATTCATCGATAAGTTAAGTATAGTGATTTTGAATCGTGACAAGTGTATCGTTACACCCCTAGTATAAAGCTATTCAAAAAAATCAATGTAAATTGTAATAATCGTATTTAATAATCGCAATTACAATTTCAAGGGAATAATCGACAATTATGATGTGTCAATCGTGCAGCCCTACTTGCATCCATCAACTGTGTAACTAATGCTGGACAGATATGAACAGGATTAAGGAGAGAAAGAAAGGAGAAAGATAAGCAAAAGAGTGTAAATAATGAAGTATGTACCTCATGTGAGCCGTGAGAGAAGTTCATGCGAGCAATGTTCATGCCAGACTTGATCATCTCCTTCAGCATGTCCACAGAGCGAGAGGCCGGTCCTGTGGTCACATGACAATCACTTCCTGCTTACTTACTATGCATTCGTTTCATTACATGAAAGCAATACAAGTCAGAACAAAGACAGATGAGGGAGAGTCTGGTAAGCCAATCTCAACTACAATACGTCGGTGCTCATCAGACAGGCCAGGGTTAATTAAACACTTATTAGACATATAATCCACCAGACCATTTGCTGAATTGTGATCACTAGAGTTGGGTACTCGGTTAACTGTTTTTTTGTTACTTTTAAGGGCACCAACCAAATTGCGTCAGTACTACCGAAAACCATTTCACATTAAATCAATTGAAGAAAGAATTTTGACTGAATAATACGATCAGTTATTACTGTCAGTTCCTATAGGCTGGCCGCTCTAACGAGGCGTTCTCTCTGTATTCCCAGGACATCAGTGTCATCTAAAGCCTTGTTTAAGGCTTTTCGTAGTGTGCTTTTGGTCAAGTTTACTAAAATAAACAGTCACGCATGTTCTTCATCACTTAGACATGTTACTTTAAAAAAATAAAAACTATACAAGGTGTGGATTGAGGTAGGCCTGCTATTTTAATTTGATGGAAAAAACTATTACAGTTCCTCAAAACTTCAAAAGGATTAGGTGTATTTGTTTTTTCATAATTTGGTAAAAGTGAAATTTATTTAGTCTAGGCCTATTTATTTTATGCTTTTTATTTTTATTTTATGCTTTATTTATTTGCTTTTATTTATGTTTTTTTCTGTTCTTAGAAACGCTGCAGGTGCGTGAAAATTTGATAGTGTGTGAATTGAGGTTCTGCTGTTTGCACAGTAAAATAAACCTGTGAAAAAAAAACTCTCTTAACGGGTCACAGACACACGTCAATTAACCCTTTGCTAAGCACCGCCCCCCTTAGTTACTGTTGCTACGCCTGTCAAGCTTTCACTTCTGGCACGTCTATTACAGTATGTATGCGCCGGTGTCAGACATTTCCGAGTAGATAATTAGTCATTATTGGTGAACAGGTGAAATATCTGAGAGAACAAGAAAAAAAGAGACTGCAGTATGCATTCGCGGGATATATCCGCAACATAATATCCAACCGATTAGAGAATAATTTCATTAAAATTGAAGCTAAAGCCTAGTCTCAGCGCAATCAGCAGCTGCTTCATACGTATGTTCATGCACAACAGGGTGAGTAAAATGAGAAAATAATCAAATAATTATAAATCAAACAGCTTATCAATAAATCTTGTGGAATAAACGCAAGACATTAGCCTGAAAATTTTGCAATGATTCTCCGGCTTACCGGTATATTTATCGCGCCGGACTACTGCTCACGTGTCGTGTGTCTATAATCTACTCTTATAACAGAAAGTCACTCTCTCAAACATGATGGGTTTTTATTAATATTATAAACAACAATCCTTATATGATGGTCTTAATTTGCACACATTTTGTCTAAACAAGCTATAAACGATATATAAAATTAATAAATAAAGCCTTTTTATATTCTATATACTGCATCATATGTAATAATTTGAATCAGTCAAAATCCTCATGTTTTTTCAGTTCCTTGAAGCAAACGTAGGTGTTTTTGTTAATCCTGTCGACATTTAACGTTAGTTGTGAACGAGGTCTCTCACACACTGCTTGATTCACGCCTGGCATTTCTTACCTTCAGTTTTATGTTTGGAGAAGGACAAAAATTACACCCTGCGTCCAAACTTTTAGGATAGGCATCCAATTTGCACAATCCATACGCACAGATTCACATGGGCATGTTTCCCTCGCTCGAAAGCTTGACAGACCTTCCGTGACTAGTTACGGTTGCTAAGCCACGATTGGCCGGTGGCGGTTTTCGGGTGTGGCTTAGCGAAGGGTCAATTGTATTTATATTTAATGCCAAATCAATATTATAATCTTATCAGTTAACGGTGAATAATCAGATAATGAGTGGCGGTTGTCGTCGGGTAAATTAACCGAAATGAGCATCCATACCAAGAACCCATCTGAGATAGACAAGTGTCTGTAAATATTAAACTGCAAAAAGACCGTTTAAATATAAATCCTCGTGTCTCTGTGTGAATGAATGGTGCAGACACGCTCTCTCTCTCCCTCACACACACACACACGACGAGGACATGAATGCATGAACTTCATCTCCAGAGTTACTTCATGAGCATTTTACGGTTTCATTTGAGAAAAACCCTGTCATAAACACACAGGAACTCAAAGCTCTTCACGACAACCCATCAAAATAAAAGTTCGGTTTAACTTGACAAATATATTACCGTTGTACAGCACAATTTAGATACATCTCAAACACTAATGCAATAATAAATTGTCAAAACTAAGTAATAATCACAAATTTCTCTTCCAGGTTTTGATTGTAACAGTATAAAGCTCAGTTTGTGTAATTAAATTTTAATTTAAAAGACAAGGATCTTAAACGTTTAATAGAAATGACATAAAAAAATAATTATGAATTCAATTAATTAAGTAGCTTACAAGCTTACATTATCCAATCAATAACACTTCTCCAAATAGCTTTACTGAGATAAACATGCCTAAAATACAGAATTTCAGGTTGAAATGTGAACGGTACCCAACGCTAGTGACCACAGAAGCCTTATGCTGCTGTATTACAAAGGAAATCGGAGTTAAATCTGGTGTGTGTGTGTCCGTCCACTGACCGATGGTGCAGATGATTCCAGTGTTGCGGGCGATGGTTGGCTCAGAGTCGATGTCCAGCAAACACAAGTGCTCCAAGAAGGTGTCAGCCATTGCAGCATTGAGCTGCTGCGTCTGGATGAAGGCAGAGCCCATATCTTGAGCTTTAGTGTGGGGCATCGTGGAGGAGACGGTTAATATCCTAGAGAGACAGAGACAAAGACAGAGACAGACCAATGCAATTACATCCACATGATCAATCGACTAATCAGACGTCTTGCTGTGTCTGTGTTTAAGACTGCGAGTCTCATTCTCATGATGGACTGAACTGCTAGAGTACAGACAAGTGATTGAAAACCAGAGAGCATCTTGAAGATAAACAGTAGACTGTAGTGATTAACCCCGAGTTAAACTCAACAGCATAAACATTGACAGGAACTAAAGCCATAAAAGTCAAACACATTTTGCTGAGAATTTAGACTCGCATAAAGTCGGCTAAATAGTCACCTTTACGCCAGCTCCTCTGTAACACAGAATATGTCAGCTCTGCACACCTCTGCACACCTTGGTGTGTGTGTGTGTGTGTGTACAGTATAGGGGTGTGGAGAAAAGGAATGTTCACGTTCCATGTTATGCAACAGACTCCAGAAACACTATGAACATATTAGGTCAATTTAATACATTCGTTTAGTTCAGGCCAGGGTTCCTCAAACACACCTACCTGTAATCTTCAAGTAACTCTGAAGACTTTGATTAACTTGTTCAAGTGTGTTTGATAGGGTCTGGAAATAATTTTCACAGGGCAGTGGCCCTCCAGGACCGTATTCGAGGAACCCTGCTTTAGGTCTTTCACAAGATCACCCAAATCGGATGAATAAAGCAGACAGGAAGTGTAGAACATGACCTTCACATTCACAACATATGGGCGTTGTGTTTAATTGGTTTATTCTTTGGTTTATAGCTGGTAACTAGAGGGATTCAGGTTTGTTTTCTGAACTCAGATGTGCACCAGCGAACTGCATAAAATGACTTGTTTTGCGTTGTGCAGTTACTAATAACATGTAAAACATGTCTGTTTATTGGAAATTTAACAGTGAAGCACAGAGCTTTAATTGATTTTCACAGCCCTACTTTATGCAGTGGTTTAGCATTTTAATTTTAAACACACACACACACACACACACACACACACACACACACACACACACACACACACACACACAAACACACCCACACCCCCAATGAGCGGGTCTTTGTGTGCTTGAGCTGACCTGGATTCTGTATCTTAATGCAGAAGTTAATAAAGCTCAATTTGAAACTGAGGTAAGCCACCTCACACACCCTGAAGCGCAGAAAAGTCAATTGAACATGTGACATCCAGCCAATTACAGCCCTGTTGGCGCACACAAATCAAAATCATGATTTTGCAAGACTGGATATAGAAATTTTGTTTCTAATTTTAAGTTTCTTTGCACAGATTATGCATTAAAAAATTGGAACTTGGACTTAGTTACATTAAAAAGGTATGGCCAACCAAAGAAAACCACCCCATATTCTGGCGTACGTGAGGAGATTCACACCACAGCAAACACACACACTCTTCATCACGTAGTCGTGTGATGACTAAGACAGGCAGGGTGGAAAATCCAGGTCCTCGTGCAGCACCACACACACTTAGAGAGAAGGGGGCTAATCCATCTCCTGACACGACAGGAAATTATGCAAAATGTGGTTTGTGTGACTTATAAGGGGATGCATGTACAGCAAGTCAAATATACGTCATGGTATTGATTGCTTTCATGCTCTGTGGCTCATCAGACAATAGCATTAGCATCTAATGCCAACCAGGACACTGAAGGTCAGTCTGGGAGTGAATGTCACATGAATATCTTGTTATTATAGGCCTGTTTTATAACCACATTCCCTGCTTTATTTCCAAAAATCCATCTATGAAAACACTGCCTCTATCTCAGAGCCCAGTGAACAGGAAGAATTTCACCTTCAATGAATTTGAGAGATCTGAACAAACTGTACAATATAAACAGAACTGCAAAATTAATACCTCAAATCGTGAGGATTGCTTAAAATGTAAGCAGAATGTAATCCACATTTTTATTAAGTTTGAGAGCCTGATTACAAAAACAAGTTTCACTATTAATAGCCAAGCACACAATTATAAAATGTAGGGCTGCACAATATATCGAAATATGCAAATGTACATATCGTCAGGGCTCTACGCTAACTTTTTTCTTGAGGAGCACTTGTGCTCCTAATTAAAAAAAATTAGGAGCACAGTCAAAAATGTAGGAGCACGTTCTAATCCATCAAACACATTCCAATTATAACTTTGCCATTACAGGACGATATTTGTCCTTTAATGTCCAGGGTCATTTTTACCATAAGAGCAATGTTTTCTAATCTTATTAAATGTATGCATCATCTGTCAATTTCTTAAATTCAACATAATTCTGACATAATATTATCATTAACTTCTGAGAGTACAGCACAAATACACACAAAAAGCAGAACTGGACTTACTATCAAACACCTATGCATTTAATGCATGAGTTAATGTTGTATGAATGTTTTACATATAAGTTTTTGAATTTAGAAATATGTACAAATTAAACTTTAAAAGTTTAATATTTTAAATAAAAAAAGTCCATGCAAAGTATAAATATGAAAATAAAAACCGCCAATAGGTGGCGGCAAGTCATTCTGTTAATAGTTCAAAACACAAGATTCATTTGAATCGAATCGCTTGGAGATGCGAATCAGTTCTGGTGTGGCTTTGATTTTCACTAATAGACAGTGTTGTGGCTAAAACGTTGTTACTTAATATCAACTTGTCTATTAGATTTTTGTACGAGATCAGTATCACACATGCAATCATGCCAATACTCGGAGCTATAGCAAGCTGTAACTTTTGGCGCTCTGGCGCTTCATAAACAGAACCGCATGCGTCTCGCGGGGGAACATTGCAGCCGGATCTACTTCTCTCTGTTTGTGGTGAGTCACGCAGATATTGTGCTAATCCGCAGCGGGAATAACTTATTTTGTGTGTAACGTTACAGTGATTCAGAATAAGACAAAAACCCGGTTTGGAAAAAATCTTCATGATATACTCGCTCATTATATACATATAGTATTTTTTTTAAACAGCATGTGTGATAAAGATTAACTCAAGGGCTTTCTAAATGTATTATTAATACATTATTGTTTGATGGCATTTATGCCCCAAGCATCCGCTAATTTCTGGGCTTGTTTATGATAATCCAAACGTGGTATTTCCAGTTAATTTTGATTTGGCTGATAAACAGCGCGAAGCGTCTGGTAAAGTGCGCATGGCTGCGTCGTCAGACTCGTCACATGTTTCACTTCAATCGTTGTAAACAATCGTTGTTTGAAGTGTAGTCTGTCGCACACGTTTTTGCACTTCTTCTGCTGAGTGCTGACTGAAGGCATGAAAAGCAGTTGATTGCAGTAGGAAACATAGCCTATCAGTTTCTCAGTGTTGATTCAGTCAGTGTTGTAGTTTTTATTCCGATTGTACACATCCATTCATGAGAATCGATCGGGTCACTCGCACCGGTGCGCCTAAATATTTTTTCACAGTCGCACGCAGTAATTTTTAGGCGTAAATGCGCCCAAAATGGGCGTTATGTAGAGCCCTGCATATCGTGATATGCATATCGCAATGGCACACAATATCTTAATGATTTTAATAGACTACATCAACACTCTTAGTTCAGGTGTTTATCTGGATGTTCTTGATATTAAGTTGTAGGTTGATATAACTATATATAACCAAGTCAAGCAAAGAGTTTTTGGTATTAAATAGTTCAATTAGATTTTTTGTTTGTTTACATTGACGTTATAATTATACATCATTTTTGCTAAAACACTGTTGGTAACTTTCAGAAGTTGTAGCGATGCTTTCTTTTCCCAGAAGGAATGTGAAACACATAAATTGTATCAGTCTCAGTTTTTAAATTACTTTTTAAATATATTTTAAACACAAAGCAATATCATATCCTATAGCGCATTATTTAAAGGTCCCGTTCTTCGCGATTCCATCTTTCAAACTTTAGTTAGTGTGTAATGTTGCTGTTAGAGCATAAATAATACCCGTAAAATTATAAAGCTCAAAGTTCAATGCCAAGCGAGATATTTTATTTAACAGAAGTTCCCTTTCAAAGCCGACAGCGAGCGGCCGGTTTGGACTACACCGCTGCACTTCCTGCTGTGATGACGGCACTAGAACCGTTTGTTGACTAAAGCTCCGCCCACAAGAACACGCACAAAGGGGGCGTGGCCTCGTTGCTCCCCCACGTGGAGAAGAGCACATTCAGCGCTGTCATCGCCCCGTTATGATAAGAGGCGGGACCTTTCCGGGCAAAGTGCGCTAAGCTGCTGTCCAATCACAACACGGGAAGCGCTGGCCCAATCAGAACTCGTTACGTGTTTCTGAAGGAGGGACTTCATAGAACAAGGAAATCATCAGGCCGTTTTTAGGACAGAGGAAACAGCGCTGTACAGATAAGACAATTGTGTGAAAAATGCTGTGTTTTTACACGCGAAACATGAACTCATGTTATACTGCACACTGTAAACACAATCAAAGCTTCGAAAACACGCGAAGAACGGGACCTTTAACAAGGTATTGCATATCGCATTTTTTTCAATACCACACAGCCCTAATAAAATGCAAGTCAAAAATGGAAGGCCCGCCTCTCCATTCGTTCGACTGTACAATGGAGAAAAAAAACATGAATGACATTCGGCACTTTTCTGCCCAACTTCAGGCACTCAAGAGCACTCCTACAGCTCCGGGGGCGCATAAACAGTGTGCAAAACGCTCACTGCCAATAGAAAACAATTTAAAGAAGGAGCTTCTCACTGCAACATGTTCTCACAAAAAACATGTTCTGTCTGATCAGGGCCTTAGAGATCCATGTAGGCCTAGCAACGCCATAGCAACGCCCTGGCAATCACTCAACATCATGATGGCGAGTCAAATCTAGCCAAATCTAACTCTATAGTATGTCAGGGTTCCTCAAATCTTGCCCAAGAGTGCCAATGCACTGCAGAGTTCAGCTCCAACCCTGATCAAACACACTCACCTGGGATTTTCTAAATGATCATGAAGACATTGATTAGCATGTTCAGGTGTGTTTGATTAGGGCTAGAGCTAAATTCTGCAGGAAAGTAGTGGGCCAGACTTGAGGATCCCTGTAGCACGTATTGCTTTGGTTTTGCACAGGTAAGAACCACCACATTACGTTTTTCCAATCCTCTGGTCAGGCCAATCACATCGTGTATGGAGTCAGTGGGCGGGCTTAACATAATGACGGCAGAGTTGCGTTTGCGTGCTTCTAGTAATAAAAAGAAACTGGCAAACGGCGGTCTTTCGAATCAGCTTTGACCGCGACTCTGGAAGACTTGGTCAAGCTTTTCTCTGAGAAAAGAACGGCACTGAAGTCATTCTTAAAAAGGGAAGATGTGTTCGGAGTTTTGTCGACCGGATACGGCGAATGTTTAATCTACCAATGAGCGCCGCTTCACCTTTGTTGCTCTGATTGGTTGTAGCCCTATCCAATCGCATGCAGAGGGAGTTTGAAAGACAGCCGTTTATCCGCCCCTCAGATTGAGCCGTCAATGGTGAGTTTCCAGACCAAACATATTGATGTGGGTCTGGCTAGTCATGTTAGTTCTCATGTAACTGACAGGCCAAAACGCAGGAAGATTTCCCATCGCATAAAAGGGACCTCCATCTAGATCTCCACAGCTGCATCGGGTCACTTTCAAAGCGTTCAAAAGTGACCTCTGCGTCATAATCAAGACAACAACAACATCCGTCACAGCACTGATGCCGTCTAACTTTAGAGCACGTATTAATCCGCGTGCATCCAAACACACACACACAGTCACACTGACTACCGTGCCTAGTAAAGCCTAGTTATTTCACTCACCAGAAACTCGCCCCAAACCCACCTGTAGGCCCTTCGGCTCTGTGAAAAAAGGCACGGTGTGCCTGTCAGGGCCCTCCAGAGGAGCCCCAGCGTGCGTGACCTTCTCTCCGCAATCACAGCGCTGCAGACGGGAATGAAGCAGCATGCACGAGTTGTTTGAGCACTAAATCCTCTTCCCTTAAGAGAGGATAAAACACGCAAGCCACACGCACACCTACTGTCCTGCACGAGCAGGCCTCGGATAAGACCCCAGGCCCACATCAGTCACTACACGCTACCATTTTAGATGTGGACCGGCCACCTCGGTTACTGTAGATCACATTACAAGTGGGCTAAAATAGGAACAGGACACCATAAGGATTTGGGACTAGCTGGGATTGCACCAGTATGAAACGCAACAGGCTTGCAGTGGTGAAGTCAGCATTAGGGCCCCGTCATGACTTCTGGGACGCAGAATACACGGAATCGTGGAATCCAGTCATAAAAAGTCGGAATTTCACAGAAACTGACAAACCTTGGATGAATTACAAGGTCAGTACACTTAAACAAAAAAAAAACAATACAGACTAGTGTCACAGAGTATTAAACCACAAGAAGATTATTTAAGTATGAATCCTGCATGTTCTACCTGTAACAAAAAATAGTGTTATAATCGCACTAGGGATGTTAACCGATGACCGTTTGACCGATGGTTGACCGTATCAACATTAACCGATCAAAGTTGTCTGTAAAAAAAAAAAAAAGTGATCTCTAAATTAGGCTATTATACAGTGGACTAAACGCTACTACAGTTAGCCGTCTCATTACAAAATCTCTTTGTGTGAAGTGAACAAATCCCTCACACTCAATTTTTCATAACTCGCCTGTTTGTACTTAAAAAACCAATAAAAACATTTGGCGCGAGGTCACAGCGTTTGGGCTTGCGCGCTCACGAGGTTTGCAAAAAGTAAGGTTAGAGCCGGGGCGGACGACAGTATGAAGCGTCATTCCGCATAAGATGGGCTTACATTCGGAAATATATTACATCTACATTTCAGTGGAAACACATAAGGTGTTGATCATCATCTTTCTTTATTATTGTTAGCACTATCTCGAACTAAAGCGGCGTCTCTTCGGAGCTGTCATTTTCTTAAATGAGCCGCGGCAATGTTTCAAATGAGCTTCTAGCGCTAGACAAACGCCTTTATTTTCAACGCGATCACCTTGCCCAAACCATTTCGAAACTAAGGAGCCATTTGTCCTCCGATTACAAACAAGCTCCTCGGCGCCACGTTTGCGGGACTCATGTTTCGCGCTGTAGAGGATTTTTAAAAAGTGACGTGAGTGGAAGGGAGGCGGCGGCGCCGGGACTGTGTGTGTGTGTGTGTGTGTGTGTGTGTGTGAGAGCGGGAGGCAGAGCGGCAGAGAGAAGCGACAGAGTTGCTAAAATTGCAGGCGCGGCTCGCGGCTGTCATTTCAAATAGCGCAGCATATTTTAAACTAATCGGTTAACCGTTTTCAACCGGCTAATGAGGCTCGCTCGTCGGTCAAGAAAATGTTTAGTTTTCGCAATCCCTAAATCGCACAAAAAAACAAAAAAAAAAAGTTACATTTTATATGATTAAAAGATTTATTTGATTGCCAGAAATTAAAACACAATTTCAGAAGATTTTTTTAAATCGTTAAATTTATTAAAAACGGAATTTGACGGGAGAAAAAAAAAAGACCGTATTTAATGGCCCCAAACATGTAAAAAAATATTAAATACATTGTTAAATTGTATAAGTTTTATTATTTAAATGATTTAGAAATGCTTTATTACTAAAATGTAATCTAACCATTAAAATGGAAGTGCAAAAAAATTATATGGAAAATTAAAAGAATTTAGAGAAAAAAAGAAAAGAAAAAACACCTGCATGAGGCCAAACGGGTGATTTTACTGAGGTGAGTATGTCTTCTTTTGTATGATTCAGAACAATGACTAATATATGAGAGACCATATATCACGTCCCTGGTGAGGTCTGTAAGGGCCGGTTTGTGTCACTGCAGAGCTGTAGGCATCTGCTTTACTGGTATTAGTTTCTTCTGCTGGTTTAGTAATGCCTAACATAACTCAACAGGATGTTACAGAAATAATTCCCATATTGCGTCTGAAAACGGCTTCCCTGAAATGCTGCGACAGTTTGATTAAGATGATGTTGAAACATCTACAAAGTGCCATTGGTGTTTATAATAAAGCTAATTTGCTGTGTGTTGATGCATACACAGCTGAACACAAATCAGGATTACGCATGTGCTCCATTTCAACTCACAGGAAGTTGAACTGGAATGACCAATTAACTCCATTAGAGAAAATATAATTCAATATTCTGATATCATTTATGAATAAAACTAAATGTTTACTTCTTCTGATCTGGCAAATAATGCCCCCTAACTCAGTCACTACATTAGTCCACTTGAAGGAGTGACAGTCGTTGAGTGTACATCGGCTGCGCACACACACACACACACACATTATTGTGGTGCATTGTGGGATATTGCGTGCACTCGATAACATCCACTATGGTTTCGGACACCACTACAAATGGCCACCCCCTCAAACAATGCCCTATTTGAGGGTATATGCGCCCATTTGGGATTCAGCCATGGTGTTTTTACGCAGACTGTTGCTCATTGGTAGCATAAATGTATTTACACAGCCATTTTCAACTGTATGCGTTGATATTAGCAGCAGAGGATAAACAAAACAGACAGTTTATGGCTTCTTTATACAATTTTGAGCAGGCACAGAACAACTTTAACCGTGTAAACTTGCTTTGGAAATGCAAATAGTTCTCTATATAACCTCCTAAAACCATCGCTGCGTCCAAAAAGCGAATGCTTTTCAACTATTTAGTATGCAAAAAAACAGTACGCCAAGTAGGGGTGTGCTCAAAATATCGATTCTTAGATACATACCGATATAATGAAAAAGGATACAGTATCGATATTATAGCCCTTAGTATCGATACTCCCCCCAGCCATTAGGGGGCGCAGCGACACCCGCGAGTTAAAAAAAACTCATGGAAAATGTTGAAGATTTTAGAAGCGCAGTTGTCCCTAAAGGCAGATGTTTGGACACACGCAAAGGAAGGAAACCAAGGGATCGATAAAACAAATGCAATCTGAAAGCATTGCTAGGCTTCTATATGCTACACCGGTAATACAGCGGGCGTACACTGTGCGAATTCGGACACTCGGGAGGTCGTGAGATATTGCAGACGCTACGAGTCATTCAATTTGATCATCGCATCAAATCAGCTGGTACACGGCACGACAGTTTGCACCGAGAGCTGGCCGCGATCACACGAGTTTTCGTGTTAAACACAGACACCGGAGCTTTCAATGTTGCTGCTATAGCTTCAGATACAAAAAATAAAGAAAAAATGTGTGTGCAAATGATTTGTTGAAAAGCAGAGAACAGTAGCCATTCCCTTTAACCGAAACAACCAGAGGGAGAGAGAAGGGTGCACGTGAGAGAGAGAAAGTGTGTGTGTGTGTGTGTGTGTGTGTGTGTGTGTGTTATCGTAAGGTCGGGAGGTGCTCGTGAGTTATCCTATCTGTCGTCATAGGACAAAGCTAGCATTACCAAGATTATCCTTTTCTCAACCTGCCTTTTTGAGGACAAACCTGGTTTAGCCTTAAGATTTTTAAAAATCCATCCAGTTATGAGGTAGATTAGATTTGTTGTTGTGCCAAATGTTAAAGCAAGATGTAGCATTTAAGTGATTTCATAGTGAAATATTTTATGGCAGTACATGGTGTCACAACAAATGAATTATAAGAAGATATAACAAGAATAAGCGAAATAATAAGATGTTGTGCTTGTGTGAGCTCAGACTGTTACCATTGGAAAGTTAAATGTTGACTTGTGGTAATTTCCAGATTAATACAATTTGTGTACAATTAATCAGAGCACTTAAAGTTGCAAATATTTAAGCAAAATGCACTTTGTTATAATGCACTTTTGTCTTCCATAAATTGAAGAAAAATGCAGAGTTCTGTTTGTTGAGTAAATGTGTTCAGCATTAACTAATTATCTCTGGCCCATGTATTTTTATTGAATCGTATCGAATTTTCACATTGTATTAAATCGTATCGAGACAGCTCTGTATCGAGGTATGTATCGAATCGTGACCTGTGTATCGAGATATGTATCGTATCGCCAGGTCCTCCAAGGTATACAGCCCTAACGCCAAGAGTAGCATGTCTTGTAAGTGGACACCGGGACTGTGTGACATGAAATGGGATGACATTTCATTCATTTTTTTTTTTTTTAACCAAACTTTGTTTAAAAAAGGATTCACAACTAGTCTATGTTATAAAAGATATAACAGTATTAGTTGATATACCATTTTACTTTATGCAATATGTGGGTAAAATGGCCTTACATGGTTTTTCCCCATTCAATGCAATGCATCTATATGAACACTGATATGCAATTTATTTCCTTATTCACTTGTTGTGTCTCCCAGAATGCCTGATAAACATGATTTACATCCCGGTGTCCTCTACAGGGGTCGTGTATGAAATCAACACCCTGTTCTGTAACAGAAAGTCATATTTTGATTAGAAACCCTATAACATTTTCCTGAGATGTTGATTTATAACAAACAACTTGAAAATGAGTCAGATTTAAATGATAATCATTATCATATTTCCAAAAGTACACTGTAAAAAAATATATAGAAAAAAAGTGACCTGGTTGCCTGGAGTTCATTGAATTCAATGAGTAAAACAATGAACATTTTTTGAGATTTGACAACCTTTATTAAAGTATTATTAAAAGATTTTGTAAGCATATTGGGTAATTGTGTGTTTTATTTGTGATGACGCAGCCAAATAGTGCTATTTTCATGATTTATCACTTTTTTTATGTGGTTCAGATACAATAATATTGAGTTTCTATTTATTAAACAAATTTCCTTCATTGTATCAACTCAAATTTTTAATTTCAATGAACTCAAAATTAAGGCAACCAGGTTACTTTAAGTTCAACCAACAATTTTTTTTTTTTTTTACAGTGTAGTATCCTGGTGAAACCTTATATCTCTGAAAAGCCCTGAATGTGCTCTTTTACAGGACATCCTGACTCATATATTGCATTTGCATCAGAGAAATTCACTCAAATATAATAGGGCAGTGGCACCCATGAGGTTTATTCTGAATGACGCACTAAATATAAAGCCACCTAGAATAAAGAATCAGAGTATCTAAGACATAAAATCTTAAAATGCATGAAGTGATTCCAAGACAAACACAAGGACCTCAATTTCCTCCCTCGCAGAAACATGATACAGCATCATAATTATCATCTATCAATGCACCTACGCAACGAGAGCCAAACTGCGCTTCAGATGCCCGCAGGGGCGCAGCATCCAGTGTCATTCATTCATGCACGGATTAAAGACTAATAATAACTTAATAATGCATGCAGTGCACGCCTTAATATAGAAAACGTTATATTCTCCTTCTCTCTCTGTTTTATACCTGCATGCATAACATATGTATATGTTTTAGAATGCGTTTAGAAAAGCCCAACCAGGGACAGGAGTTGAGAATTACTAGCACTAGCTATTAACTCTATATACTGCGCATCATTTGCAGCTATGTGTGTATGCACTGTCCCTGTTAATTAAATAAATAGCCTGTGTATACTGCATAGAAACTGCGTAAGCGCTCTCTGGATATCAAATATAATCATCTGTGTTCACACAGGTGTGTTTTGGTGTAGTCATGCTGTGGCGGATGCGCTACGGGTCACGTCCCCCGCCTCTGCGTCACATTCCCCGCTACCGGAGACTCCCGCACGAGGTGCGCGCACGCAACGTTCTAACACGAATGCTTTCAAAAAATGAATGACGGTTATTGTTTAACTGTCAAAAATAAAAATTACAGACAAGAGACGCACAAAACAGCGGAAAACGCAGTGAGATACGCGTGGAAAGGCAGATAAAACGACATTTTAAAGGATTAACGACATAAAAACAGTTGAAAAACCTTAACAAGGGTAGGTACGTACTTACCGAAAAACGAATCTGTGCTATTTTATCATAGCAGCTACTCTTACGGACGACACCCTCACCTCAAATCGTACACAATAACGTGGCTAACGAAGAATATAACTAACATTAAATGAATATAATGTGGATGCTGCGAGGACACTCACCTGCGTTTGCTGATGGTCGGCCGTGACTGATGCGCTTCTTGATCGCGAGCTCAAGGTGATCCGCGAAGTCTAGCGGGACTACTTCCGTCAAAGGCACGCGTGACGCGCCCCTGCGTGCGCGGAGGGATACGTATGACGTCCAACTATAAAAATGTCACTAGTAACCGTTTTTTCAGCAATGTTTGACTATAAAATTCCAGAGAAACATCTATAAATGTTTAATTGTGTTTCATCGGGTCTATAAAGAGCTTAAATCGTTGTAAACAAACCAGAGCTTCCTGATGGAGGATTACGTAACGCGACATGAGGGAAGTGCTGCGATCCAATCAGAGCGCGAGCACGAGGACATCACGTGACATGAGGATGCTGAGCGGGTTTAAGACTACAAATCAACGATCTCGTGCTTGTTAGTGATATTCAATGCGCGTTTAAGTAACACAGAAGATGTATTGTACGTATAAATCTATTTGGGTGTTTACATAGAGAGTGCACAGAGATATATTAAGGCACTTCCGCGTTAATCCATCTAATGTTTGAGACTCGCGCAGCCGCACGTACGCCAGCATCAGCCTTCCTCTGTTAACCCTTTAATAAGTAAACGGAAGAGATTTAAGTCACGTATATAGATCACGTTTGTGAACACAGAACACTAAACAAACTATCATCACGAAATTAACATGTTTATGTTATAAACACCCTGCTTTTTGGACATTTACCATGATAAAACCTTAAAACCTTTGGACGTGTTCTCCTACAATGTTTTTGGGCATGCACCCCGGTAAATGCATGCTTTTTTAACATGCACAGTGGCATTAATAATACCATTCATTTTGTACTTGTACCATGGCAGCACTGTTTTTACCATGCATTTTGCCAAATACCGCCTTCTTTTGTAAATGCCATGGTCTGTACAGTAAATATGGTATATAAATTGGTCATATAACTAGTACAGTGGTGTGAAGTTATTAATTATAGTGTTTTAAAAAGAGGTTGTTGCATTGAAGGTCCTC
This sequence comes from Pseudorasbora parva, assembly GCF_024679245.1. Classification (NCBI taxonomy): domain Eukaryota; kingdom Metazoa; phylum Chordata; class Actinopteri; order Cypriniformes; family Gobionidae; genus Pseudorasbora; species Pseudorasbora parva. The sequence continues at coordinate 44,062,301 of NC_090187.1, forward strand.
AGATTATTCATTAATTAACAGCGCCCTCTAGTGCACATAACCTATCACTGATGTCAATGACAACATGTCTCTCCTCTCTATTTTAGCTCAGATATCCACGGGGTCTGGTAAAGGACAGATTCATTCCAGCATCAAGGTGAGAATAAAGACACAATTTAAGATTCAGATGCACCCTTATGGCAGAGTAAACAAGTCTTGTTTACATATAATGCGTGTATATGCACCGATCAGGCATAATATTATGAGCACTGACAGGTGAAGAATAACACTGATGATCTCTTCATCACGGCTCCTGTTAGTGGGTGGGATATATATTAGGGAAATAAACATGTTGTCCTCAGAGTTGATGTGTTAGAAGCAGGACTCATATTCTGACTAGAGCTGAGGATGACCACGGCAGGCTACAGGACACTCAGCCCAGCAGTGGGATACCTGTGGCCCCAGCGCCGGTCAATTTAATGGCCCAAATGAAAACCAGGACATTTTCATCACTTTATAAAAAAAACAGCCAGGATGGCCAGGACTGCACTTGGAACAGGACATGTCCTGGGAAAACAGGACGTTTGGTACCCTAATATTTATTAGGAAAGTGTGTATTTCTGAACGGCAGGGAAGTGAACTGATGCTGGAGGATTACATTCGTACTATATAGAACAGATTTGTTTAGCGGCCGTGAAGTAATGACTTATTAAAAAATAATCTCCTACTCAAGAGAGTGTGTGATTTCAGATGCTGTCAGTGTATTATTTCATCCATTTTAACAAACTGTGTGGCATTTGTGCTCTGTCACTATATTTCTCCACCTGGTGGTCACAGTCGGAAGTGTTGAATCTGGAGAAGTGTGTGATTTCAGGCCTTTGCTCATCAAAACGGCACTCATTTGTGAAAATAATAATTTATAGAACTGCAGAAATGCGCTAGCTCGGACTAAAATAAAACGTTCATTGGAGACGTATATAATATATAGAAAATAGATAATGTATGTGCCCAGATAGGTGTGTGTGTGTGTGTGTGTCCAGATGAAGGTGTGTAACTGACCTGCTCGTGTGTGTGTGTGTGTGTGTCCAGATGAAGGTGTGTAACTGACCTGCTCGTGTGTGTGTGTGTGTGTGTGTGTGTGTCCAGATGAAGGTGTGTAACTGACCTGCTCGTGTGTGTGTGTGTGTGTGTGTGTGTGTGTCCAGATGAAGGTGTGTAACTGACCTGCTCATGTGTGTGAGTGTGTGTGTGTGTGTGTCCAGATGAAGGTGTGTAACTGACCTGCTCGTGTGTGTGTGTGTGTGTGTGTCCAGATGAAGGTCTGTAACTGACCTGCTCGTGTGTGTGTGTGTGTCCAGATGAAGGTGTGTAACTGACCTGCTCGTGTGTGTGTGTGTGTGTGTGTCCGTCCAGATGAAGGTGTGTTACTGACCTGCTCGTGTGTGTGTCTGTGTGTGTGTGTGTGTCCAGATGAAGGTCTGTAACTGACCTGCTCGTGTGTGTGTGTGTGTGTGTGTGTGTGTGTGTGTGTGTGTCCAGATGAAGGTCTGTAACTGACCTGCTCGTGTGTGTGTGTGTGTGTGTGTGTGTGTGTGTGTGTGTGTGTGTGTGTCCAGATGAAGGTGTGTAACTGACCTGCTCGTGTGTGTGTGTCCGTCCAGATGAAGGTGTGTAACTGACCTGCTCGTGTGTGTGTGTGTGTGTGTGTGTGTGTGTGTCCAGATGAAGGTCTGTAACTGACCTGCTCATGTGTGTGTGTGTGTGTGTGTGTGTGTGTGTGTGTGTGTGTGTGTGTGTGTGTGTGTGTGTCCAGATGAAGGTGTGTAACTGACCTGCTTGTGTGTGTGTGTGTCCAGATGAAGGTGTGTAACTGACCTGCTTGTGTGTGTATGTGTGTGTGTGTGTGTGTGTGTGTGTCCAGATGAAGGTGTGTAACTGACCTGCTCATGTGTGTGTGTGTGTGTGTGTGTGTGTGTCCAGATGAAGGTGTGTAACTGACCTGCTCATGTGTGTGTGTGTGTGTGTGTGTGTGTGTGTGTGTGTGTCCAGATGAAGGTGTGTAACTGACCTGCTCATGTGTGTGTGTGTGTGTGTGTCCAGATGAAGGTCTGTAACTGACCTGCTCATGTGTGTGTGTGTGTGTGTGTGTGTGTGTGTGTGTGTGTGTGTCCAGATGAAGGTGTGTAACTGACCTGCTTGTGTGTGTGTGTGTGTGTGTGTGTGTCCAGATGAAGGTGTGTAACTGACCTGCTTGTGTGTGTATGTGTGTGTGTGTGTGTCCAGATGAAGGTGTGTAACTGACCTGCTCATGTGTGTGTGTGTGTGTGTGTGTGTGTGTGTGTGTGTCCAGATGAAGGTGTGTAACTGACCTGCTCATGTGTGTGTGTGTGTGTGTGTGTGTGTCCAGATGAAGGTGTGTAACTGACCTGCTCGTGTGTGTGTGTGTGTGTGTGTGTGTGTGTCCAGATGAAGGTCTGTAACTGACCTGCTCGTGTGTGTGTGTGTGTCCAGATGAAGGTGTGTAACTGACCTGCTCGTGTGTGGGTGTGTGTGTGTGTGTGTGTGTCCGTCCAGATGAAGGTGTGTAACTGACCTGCTCGTGTGTGTGTCTGTGTGTGTGTGTGTGTCCAGATGAAGGTCTGTAACTGACCTGCTCGTGTGTGTGTGTGTGTGTGTGTGTGTGTGTGTGTGTGTGTGTGTGTCCAGATGAAGGTCTGTAACTGACCTGCTCGTGTGTGTGTGTGTGTGTGTGTGTGTCCAGATGAAGGTGTGTAACTGACCTGCTCGTGTGTGTGTGTCCGTCCAGATGAAGGTGTGTAACTGACCTGCTCGTGTGTGTGTGTGTGTGTGTGTGTGTGTGTGTCCAGATGAAGGTGTGTAACTGACCTGCTCATGTGTGTGTGTGTGTGTGTGTGTGTGTGTGTGTCCAGATGAAGGTGTGTAACTGACCTGCTCTCCACAATGACCCCTCCGCTGCTGCTGCTCCCGCTGCCCATTGTCTCGTCTCGTCTCACCTGCCGGCCTTTCTCTCACTGACCGCTGCTCACCTGTTGTGTGTCCTTGTGCCTCTCACCTGAGGGACAAACCTGTCGGCCAATCCGGGCAAACCTCGGCCTGTAAGCCGCCACTGCAGTTCTCAAATCCCAGTTTAAATCCCACTGATGCCCTCTGGATCGGCTGTAAGTCGTAACAGTGTACAGTCGTCTGCAGTCAGAACTCAGAGACGCATTCAAATTACACTTCGCACTGCAAAAAGGCTCTTCTTATTTAGTATTTTTTCTTTGGAAAAAAATCAAAATGAAGTGAGTTTTTGCTTAAAACAGGCAAAATGATCTGCCAATGGGGTGAATAATCTAAAAATAAAATAATCTTGTTTCTGATTGGGGCGGAAACAAGAAATAAGATTATTTTTCTCACCCCATTGGCAGATCATTTTGCCTGTTTTAAGCAAAAACTCACTTCATTTAGATTTTTCCCCCAGAAAACAAGAAAAAATATCTTATGTCATTTTACTTATCTAGTAAATGCATCTTGATTTAAGAATTTTTAAATATTTGGACTGGAAACGAGAATAAAATACTAAATAAGAAGAGCTTTTTTTGCAGAGCACAGCATTTTCTCACAGACACACACACTGAATGCTTATAATTATGATTTCTTGATGTTTTCTGCAAATTCACAACACTTTGTCATCGGCAGAGTTATTTTATAATTATTATATTATATTTTTAATTTTAATTTGAGTAATTTTATGTTCTTTTGTCATTTGGTTGCACTTCATTGGATTGTGTCCGTGTTAAAGTGTATTTAAACATTTAAATACTGAGTAATAATTATTATCTACATGCGCTTTCTATAGGGTTATTTGCATGTAATTATGCATAATTTGTAGTTATTACTACAGTAACTATATGTAACATGCAACAAGGACACTAAAATAAAGTGTTACTTATCATTTTTTAATTATTTTTTTAAAGAAATATATATTTCTATAACCTATTTTCTGGTTTTAGTTTTATTTAGTTGAGTACTTCAAGTATTTTAGTTTGTTATTAAAGCATTTTTTTTTAGCATTTCTTTTTCAGTTTCATTTTAATTTGAGTTTTTCATTAAACTTTAATTAGCCCTTATTTCTTATATTTTCAGATTTAATTTTAGTTGTAAATATTTATTAAGTTCAGTACTTTTTTAGCCTTTATTTTAATATTGTCAGTTTCATTTTAAGTTTAGATTGTTTTAGTATTTTTTGTGCTTTTTTTCATTTTTATTAGTATTTATATATATATAGCTTGTTTTATACAATATTTTTAACTAGCCTTTAGTAATAAATATTTCTATATAATGTATTCTTGTTTTAGTTTTATTAAGATTAGTACCTTTAGTACAATTTTATTTTTATATTTTCAGTCTCATTTTAATTTTAGTCTAATTTTAAGTGTTAGTAATTTTGCTATCCGCTTTTGTCATTTTGATTAGTGTTTTTTAGATTATATACCTATATAATATTTTTAATTATATATTTTATATAAAAAAATTATATTTTAATTATAAATTTTAATTTATTTTTCATACTTTAAGTTTATTATTTGTGATTTTAGTAATAATTATTTCCCAGCTAGTTGACAAAGCATCATTTCTGATTTTCATTTAATTTTCAGTTTTTTATCTAATATTTATATTGTATTTCGGCTTTATTAAAATTACCCAAAAATGACTTTTGATAGTTTTAAAGGAACACTCCACTTTTTTTGAAAATAGGCTCATTTTCCGAGTCCCTTAGAGTTAAAGAGTTGAGTTTTAACGTTTTTGAATCCATTCAGCCGATCTCTATCTGGCGGTAGCACTTTTAGCATAGCTTAGCATAGATTATTGAATCGGATTAGACCGTTAGCATCGCGCTCAAAAATGACTTTATTTTTTCAAAGATAATATTTTTCAAATTTAAAGGTTTACTATTCTGTAGTTACATTGTGTACTAAGACCGACGGAAAAAGAAACGTTTTGATTTTTAGACCGATTATAGATAGGAACAATTCTCTCATTCCTGCGTAATAATCAGGGAATTTTCCTGCCGTACCATGGCTGTAGCCGCGCAGTGATATTACGCAGAAAATAGTTCCTAGCTATATCGGTCTAAAAAAAATCCGAACTTTTTATTTTCCATTGGTCTTAGTACACGAAGAGTTACATTGGAAGAGTCACGTTTTAAATGGGAAAATATAGTAAAAGTCTTTGGTCATTTTTGAGCGAGATGCTAACGGTCTAATCCGATTCCATGATCTATGCTAAGCTATGCTAAAAGTGCTACCGCCAGATACAGAGATCGGCTGGATGGATTCAAAAACGGTAAAACTCAACTCTTTAACTCTAAGGGGCCCAGAAAATAAACCTATTTTCAAAAAAAGTGGAGTGTTCCTTTAATTTTAGCTAACAACAGCACAAAAATGAATCGTCACACTGAATTATTTCTAAAACATGATGTCATCATTAATTTTAGAGCAGTTCTACTTTAGTCCTTGGTTCTAAAAAAGGCATTTGCTATTTTAAGTGTTTATGAATAATTAACGTGAGTGTCTTTTTTACAGGATGATGGCAGGATATGAGACAGCACTGTGTGTCGGTCAGAGACGTGAGTCATGCAGATGAGGACATATTGGATAATCTCTCTCTCTCTCTCTGTCTCTCTCTCTCTGTCTCTCTCTCTCTCTCTCTCTCTCTCTGTCTCTCTCTGTGCCTCTCTCTCTCTCTCTCTCTCTCTCTCTCTCTCTCTCTCTCTCTCTCTCTCTCTCTCTCTCTCTCTCTCTCTCTCTTAATGAGGTAAGCAGGGTAAACTGATTATATAGAGGAGTCTAAAGCTAATGTTAAGACTCCTCATGAATACATGCAATGATCTTCGCTCATGTTCCTTCAGTACACCATCATAAAGAACACAGTTACCTGTAGAGTCAGCTGATGACAATAGAGCACTGCCATTGGCTGATGCAGCAGCTGCTTTACTCTCTTTGTCTTTCAAACTCTAAGCACTTCATTAGGAGTTACAATATAAACCACTAAAGCAGTGATGTAAACTATAAATGCATTACGTATATTAATTACAATCAAATTAAAGATTTAAAAGACATTAATTGTACAGATCGTACAGGATTTTGGTTATGGAGGACCAAACCTGCAGAAATTAAAAAATTATGAATAAGTAAATAAATAAATAAACAAATATACACATGTAAATGACACAATAAACAGATAATTAGATAAATATATGTGATAATTGGAAAATAAATAACAGAATAAACGACTTGATAAAATAAATATGATTAATTTTTAATCAAATTAAATTTTGTATTTTCTTTCCCTTAATTTATTATTTTACATTTATTATTTATTTATGCATTTGGCACTAACATTGCATTCAAGGTACACATTTTACATTTTTGTCAATTCGTGCTTTCCCTGGGATTCGAACCCGTGACCTTGGCGTTGCTAGCGCCACGCTCTACTGTTTGAGCTATACTATTATTTATTTGTTAATTAATTTTAATAGTTATTTTTGTATTTATATATTTATTTATATATTTTTTATATTTATTTATTTATGCATTAATTTATTTATTCCCACATGTATTTATTTATTTGTTTATTTATATTTATTTATTTTTCCTTTTCCGTGTGAATAAAAATAATATTAAAATTAAATAACAAATAAATAAAAGTTGAAATTTTTTTTTTTTTTTTTTATAAAAGCAGAAAATAATACATTATGGGAAATATAATACAATTTTTTTTTAATTAAAAATTAATCATTTATTTTATCAAGCCGTTTATTCTGTTATTTATTTTCATATGATCACATTTATTCATCTATTTATCTGTATATTCATTTATTTACTTATTCATTCATTCTTTCATTTATTACTTTTTCATTTCTGCAGGTTTGGTCCTACATATTTGGTGGGTTTGATCTTTTTCTGACAATGTAGGAAATGTGGATTCTGTTTCTCTCTCTCTCTCTCTCTCTCTCTCTCTCTCTCTCTCTCTCTCTCTCTCTCTCTCTCTCTCTCTCGTCAGCTGTAGGTCACATGACTCCCTCTGCTGGCTCTCACTGAGCATGCTCAGTTCACTGTGTTGTCAGGCAAAAATAAGAGCGCACTGGAAGCCGAGATCTGCAACAGATAAACACACAGCGAGAGCCCGAGATGGACGACTGCTGCTAATGCACATGACTGGCTCGCTTCAGATGGTTCGAGCATTTGCTGGTTTGCTTCTTCACGGTGTCGTGTTGGAGGAGAAGGAGCCGTGGGGCGCTCGCTCCATCCTCTGAAGGTGAGATGGAGGGATGGATGGAGGGATGTGGGGGAGGGGGTGTCGTGGATGCTGACCGGACCGTCTGGGCTTTTTTCATTATGAGCTGCATCGGTATGTGTTCGGCTCCTGCAGGGCATTATGGGTGTTTAAGGGCACACTGGGGGATTTGTGCAGATGGATGCTGTCTGTGAAATTATTCAAGCAGATATATGCGCCATAAATCATACAATTGCATGGTTGTGAGCGTCCTAAAATCTACTGACAGCCACATTTTCTTGTGCATTTTGGTAAAAATATGATATAAAATGCTTTAAATCCTGGAATTTGTGTGCATATTATTTGTTGTCATTAAAAGCACAGTAAAATGTTTTATATAAAATGCATGCATGCGTCCATCTGATATTCACAAAGACATGCATTATAGCTCCACAATAATATAAAGACATAGATGGTGGCGGGGAGAGAAACTGACTCAAACAAAATGGCTGTTTTTACAAGAAAAGAATGAATTTCACAGACATTTTAGACCTGGCGTGTGTTTTTATGTCTGAATATCTCCTGTGCTGTTCTTCTCTTGTTCACTTCTGTTTTGTCTTGTTTTAATCCAAGCTGCAAACTTATATTTCTGCTGTCAAACGAACACACACTAGCATGTTATTTACAGTTCAGGAGGAAACAGGAGTGTGTGGATGGATGTCATGAAAACATGCAGTTTTTTCTTTGTGACTCTTTCGTGACAATTAAAGAGATTTTGCTTTCAAAAATATAAGGCATTACCGTAATGCATACAGATGTTTTATGAGTAGTTTCATTTTATATATATATAATAATATAATATATACACACTCACCTATAGGATTATTAGGAACACACACTAATACTGTGTTTGACCGCCTTTCGCCTCCAGAAATGCCTTAATTCTCCGCGGCATTGATCAACAAGCTGCTGAAAGCATTCTTTAGAAATGTTGGCCCATATTGATAGGAGAGCATCTTGCAGTTGATGGAGATTTGTGGGATGCACATCCAGGGCACGAAGCTCCCGTTCCACCACATCCCAAAGATGCTCTATTGGGTTGAGATCTGGTCACTGTGGCGGCCATTTTAGTACAGTCAACTCATTGTCATGTTCAAGAAAGCTTTGTGACATGGTGCATTATCCTGCTGGAAGTAGCCATCAGAGGATGGGGACATGGTGGTCATAAAGGGATGGACATGGTCAGAAACAATGCTCAGGTAGGCCGTGGCATTTAAACGATGCCCAATTGGCACTAAGGGGTCTAAAGTGTGCCAAGAAAACATCCCCCACACCATTACACCACCACCACCACCAGCCTGCACAGTGGGAACAAGGCATGATGGATCCATGTTCTCATTCTGTTTACGCCAAATTCTGCCTCTACCATCTGAATGTCTCAACAGAAATCGAGACTCATCAGACCAGACAACATTTCTCCAGTCTTCAACTGTCCAATTTTGGTGAGCTTGTGCAAATTGTCGCCCCTTTTTCCCATTTGTAGTGGAGATGAGTGGTACCCGGTGGGGTCTTCTGCTGTTGTAGCCCATCCGCCTCAAGGTTGTGTGTGTTGTGGCTTCACAAATGCTATGCTGCATACCTCGGTTGTAACGAGTGGTTATTTCAGTCAAAGTTGCTCTTCTATCAGCTTGAATCAGTCGGCCCATTCTCCTCTGACCTCGAGCATCAACAAGGCATTTTCTCCCACAGGACTGCTGCATACTGGATGCTCTTCCCTTTTCACACCATTCTTTGTAAACCCTAGAAATGGTTGTGTGTGAAAATCCCAGTAACTGAGCAGATTGTGAAATACTCAGACCGGCCCGTCTGGCACCAACAACCATGCCACGCTCAAAACGGCTTAAATCACCTTTCTTTCCCATTCTGACATTCAGTTTGGAGTTCAGGAGATTGTCTTGACCAGGACCACACCCCTAAATGCACTGAAGCAGCTGCCATGTGATTGGCTGATTAGATAATTGCATTAATGAGAAATTGAACAGGTGTTCCTAATAATCCTTTAGGTGTGTGTGTGTGTGTGTGTGTGTGTGTGTGTGTGTGTGTGTGTGTGTGTGTGTGTGTGTGTGTGTGTGTGTGTGTGTGTGTGTGTGTGTGTGTGTGTGTGTGTGTGTGTGTGTGTGTGTGTGCGTGCGTGCGTGTGTGTGTGTGTGTGTGTGTGTATATATATATATATATATATATATATATATAGTAATACAGTATTTTTGTCACAATGCAAAAAATTATTGATTAATTGCGATTAATCAATTTAACAGCAGTCACAGCACTGTGTGTGTGTGTGTGCGTGTGTGTGTGTGTGTGTGTGTGTTAAATAGATGTATTTTAATCTGGTGAGAAATATGAGCCGAACATGTTTATAACTGGTTGGTTTTTTTCAGTATTTATAAGATATGACTTATGCAGAAGACTATTTGGGAAATTGCCTCCTTAAATTTGTGCCCACACACACACACACACACACACACACACACACGAATCAGTGACACAGACTGAACAAGTAGTTGCTAGGATACACAGTGGCGAGATGGAGGAGAGGAGAAAGAACAGAACGTCATTTTAAACGGCTGAGGTAAAACCAGAGCGAGTGAATCGGCTTCATCTATAAATGATGATAGAGATTTATTCATTTGATGAAGACTGACTGTACGAAGGGTCGCGATGATTGAGCGATTATGACTATTTTGTTGATTACATTGCTATGCGGTTGCTAGGGTGCTCTTGGTAGTTGCTAGGATGTTCTGTGTGATTTCTTTGATGTTTGTTATTGTCTATATAGAGTCGTGTATGTAGATATGCTCTGTGATGTCTTTCATGTTTAATTCAGTGTGTTCTGTCCTTGCGATTTATTTGTAACTCTTTGTGATATTTACTAGACATTGCTGTGAGAAAATAGACTGTAAGTAAATCCTACGGCATGTTTTATTCAGCGTGGCTCAGGTTTTACCTTCAGCGTCTGTTTTATCATCCAGCTGGTGAAAATATCCAACATTGTGACAGACACACTGCAAAAAATGCTTTTCTTACTTAGTATTTTTGTCTTGTTTCTAGTCTAAGATATAACAATTCTTAAAACAAGAAGTATTTACTAGACAAGCGAAAGTAATTGTCTTGTTTTGGGGAAAAATAACTCAAAATGAAGAGAGTTTTTGCTTAAAATAAGATAAATAATCTGCCAATGGGGTGAGAAAAATAATCTTAATTCAAACACAAAACAAGGTTATGTTGCTTACCCCACTGGCAGATTATTTTGCTTATTTTAAGTTAATTTTGAGTTATTTTTCTCCAAACAAGACATTAATTTTTACTTGTCAAGTAAATGTTTCTTAATGTAAGAATCTTTAGATATTATGACTAGAAACAAGACACAAATACTAAGTAAGAAAAGTGTTTTTTGCAGTAATGTTTGACAGAGCTTTTCTTCCATTATGATCTTTAGCATCTTTAGACAATGCATATGATTGTCTCCTTGAGATCTGCTCGGTGATTTCTCTCTGTTGTCTGTGGTTATCGAGTATAATGAGAGCTCTGATGTAAATGAAGAACGTATGGTTGAGTGTTGTGTTCATTTGTCCCCGTGCAGGAAGCGAACAGCTCATCTTTCTGCCTGTTGTTTTGTCGTTGGAGCTGAAATGGATCAAAAAAGCTTCATCCTGTCAGAAACCCGTCTGTGAACACCGGAGCCAATGGTGAGTGTTCGCGCTTCATTACACCGCTTCATTTTCTCAGTGACAGATGTCACATGATCTGACCTTTCCATAAGCTCCGCCCCCGGGTCACGTTTCAGCTCTGCCAACAGAACATCCGTCGATTGGAATATGCAATTCTATCTGCAGTAAAATGTGCTCCTAATTTGGGAAAATTTGATTGGATATTATTTTAAATTCATGTACATGAGCTGGAATGAATTGTGACTTTGCATGCAATGTATCTTCTGCCATTTGTCTCTAAACAACACCAAACTTGTTACAAGAAATTATTAAAAGTTTAATCTAATTTTTAGTTTAATTCATATTGTTTGTTTCTGCACTGTAAATAATTATTTAAAAAAATAAGTTACCTGGTTGCCTTAATTTTTAGTTCATTGAAATTAAAATTTTTAGTTAATACAATGAACATTTTTTGAGAATCACAACCTTTATTCAAATTTTGTTAAAAGATTTTGTAAGCATATTGGGTAATAGTGTGTGTTTTATTTGTGATGATGCAGTGAAACATGCCAAATTGTGCTATTTTCATGATTTATCACATTATTTATGTGGTTCAAATACAATAATATTTTGAGTTTCTGTTAATTAAACAAATTTCCTTCATTGTTTCAACTCAAATTTTTTTACTTTAATAATCTCAAAATTTTAGGGCAAACAGGTTACTTACTTTTTTAAGTTAAACCAACAAAATATTTTTTACAGTGTGTATTTTTGAGTTTCTTTCTATTTTAGATATTTTAGTAATATCTAATAATAATACATAATAATAATACTATCTATTTTATTTTAATTTTTTACTGAAGTTGTTTACTTTAATGTTGTATTGTTGCACTTTGAGTGTGAGAAAGGCACTTTATGAATAATTTTATTCTTTTATTATTAAAGAAATTGTGATACAGAATCGAGGGGAAAATATGTTCAGTAATAAAACTGAAATAAAAAAATACATTAAAGCTAAATAAAAATATATGAAATAAACTAATAAAAAGGACAAAAGCACATATCAAAATGACTAAAACTAAAATTATATTAATTCACAAAATAAAACCTAATTAATAAAAAATATTAATAAATACTATAATGGCTTATAAATAATTCTATAATTACTGTGTGTGTTTGTGCTTAATTCAGGATATTAAAGGCCAGTGCTGGACGGATGAAGAATCGGATGGAGAGAATGAATCGGAGCAGTTCCTGTACGGTATTCAGGTAAAACATATGTTAACGGCCTATGTTCTATGTATAGCCGTTTCTATGTTAAATCAATTGTAATTGTAATGATGTGTGTGATTGTATAAATTATGTGTTTGGACACTTGTGCAAATTAAATTAAATTTCCTGAACGGATGAATAATAAACTGAACTGAACTGAACTGAACTGGGACTTTTACTTACATCCCATTTTGTTTTTTGGTCTTAAAAGGGTCCTATAATCCCCTTTTACACTATGTAAAATAAGTCTCTGATGTCCCCGGAGTGTGTATGTAAAGCTTTAGCTCAAAATACACCACATATCAGTTTTTATAGCATGTTAAAATTGTCAGCATCTTTTTGAGGGTTAAGCCAAAACGCTGAAAATATCAGAAACTGTTCAGCCTTTTATGGTCAAACCGGAGTCGGACAATGATGAAGAATGATGAAGAAGAGACGACATGTAGAATGAGACAGGATGTTTCTAAAGGGATAATTGATTAGTAGTTTATGAGATAACGAACTTCAGTCATTGATTAGCATATTCTGTCATGATAATCTCTAAACCACTGGTGTGGGAAGATGAACCAGAGAATATCTGCTGATGAAGAGAGAACAGGGATAGTTTAGTTTAATTACGGTTATAATATCTGCTGATGAAGAGAGAACAGGGATAGTTTAGTTTAATTACGGTTATAATATCTGCTGATGAAGAGAGAACAGGGATAGTTTAGTTTAATTACGGTTATAATATCTGCAGATGAAGAGAGAACAGGGATAGTTTAGTTTAATTACGGTTATAATATCTGCTGATGAATAGAGAACAGGGATAGTTTAGTTTAATTACGGTTATAATATCTGCGGATGAAGAGAGAACAGGGATAGTTTAGTTTAATTACGGTTATAATATCTGCTGATGAAGAGAGAACAGGGATAGTTTAGTTTAATTACGGTTATAATATCTGCAGATGGAGAGAGAACAGGGATAGTTTAGTTTAATTACGGTTATAATATCTGCTGATGAAGAGAGAACAGGGATAGTTTAGTTTAATTACGGTTATAATATCTGCGGATGAAGAGAGAACAGGGATAGTTTAGTTTAATTACGGTTATAATATCTGCTGATGAAGAGAGAACAGGGATAGTTTAGTTTAATTACGGTTATAATATCAGCTGATGAAGAGAGAACAGGGATAGTTTAGTTTAATTACTGTTATAATATCTGCTGATGAAGAGAGAACAGGGATAGTTTAGTTTAATTACGGTTATAATATCTGCGGATGAAGAGAGAACAGGGATAGTTTAGTTTAATTACGGTTATAATATCTGCTGATGAAGAGAGAACAGGGATAGTTTAGTTTAATTACGGTTATAATATCTGCTGATGAAGAGAGAACAGGGATAGTTTAGTTTAATTACGGTTATAATATCTGCTGATGAAGAGAGAACAGGGATAGTTTAGTTTAATTACGGTTATAATATCTGCTGATGAAGAGAGAACAGAGATAGTTTAGTTTAATTACGGTTATAATATCTGCTGATGAAGAGAGAACAGGGATAGTTTAGTTTAATTACGGTTATAATATCTGCTGATGAAGAGAGAACAGGGATAGTTTAGTTTAATTACGGTTATAATATCTGCTGATGAAGAGAGAACAGGGATAGTTTAGTTTAATTACGGTTATAATATCTGCTGATGAAGAGAGAACAGGGATAGTTTAGTTTAATTACGGTTATAATATCTGCTGATGAAGAGAGAACAGGGATAGTTTAGTTTAATTACGGTTATAATATCTGCTGATGAAGAGAGAACAGGGATAGTTTAGTTTAATTACGGTTATAATATCTGCTGATGAAGAGAGAACAGGGATAGTTTAGTTTAATTACGGTTATAATATCTGCTGATGGAGAGAGAACAGGGATAGTTTAGTTTAATTATGGTTAAAATATCTGCTGATGAAGAGAGAACAGGGATAGTTTAGTTTAACTACGGTTATAATATCTGCTGATGAAGAGAGAACAGGGATAGTTTAGTTTAATTACGGCTATAACTTATGTTGTCATCTTGGTTTATGGCGTGCTATTGCGTTTGTATTCGTACTGTATCAATAAATGTGAAAGACGGATGACGGCTCGAGCGACTCCCAAATGTGCTCGACTACAGCAACTCTTCCTCTTCTCAACATGAAGAGCGGGGGCGGGGTTATGTAAATTTTAGGATGAATGATCTCACTAACTCGTTGTAGTCCCTACCCGCAGTTTGTTGTAGTCCTTAAAAAGAGATTTCTGTCAAATAAAATATCTCCCTTTGCTTTGAACTGTGAGCCTCGTAACTTTGCAGATGTTGTTTCTGCTCAAACAGCGACACCAAACACTCACTAAAGCTAAACAAGTGAAATCATAATCAGCCACCGCTTTAAATGATATATAAGACGAATTTAATCCTTTATTATAAAGCAAGAAAAGTCTCGAATTTTAATGGCTTTATTTTCATGTGAAAAATAATACACTGCTCAAAAAAAATTAAAGGAACACTTTGAAAACACATCAGATCTCAATGGAGAAAAATATCTTGCTGGATATCTATACTAATATGGACTAGGTATTGTGTTATGAACGAAAGGATGCCACATCGTTTGATGGAAATGAAAATTATTAACTTACAGAGGACTCATTTCAAAGACACCCTGTACACTCCACTGTAGTTTGTATGGCCCCCACATGCTTGTATGCATGCCTGACAATGTCGAGGCACGCTCCTAATGAGACAATGGATGGTGTCTTGGAGTATTTCTTCCCAGATCTGGACCAGTGCATCACTGAGCTCCTGGACAGTCTGAGGTGCAAGCAGGTGACTTCAGATGGACCGAAACACAATGTCCCAGAGGTGCTCTGTTGGATTTACCTTCAATGTAATCAATTCCTTCATCCTCCAGGAACTGCCTGGGTCGGGCATTGTTGTGCACCAGAAGGAACCCAGTACCCACTGCACCAACATAGGGTCTGACAATGGATCTAAGGATTTCAACCCGATACCTAATGGCAGTCAGAGTGCCATTGTCTAGCCTGTAGAGGTCTGTGCATTCCTCCATGGATATGCAGCATAGCGTTCTCTACGACTTATCCAGACCCTTTCTCGACAGGGTCGTGTGCTCAGGCTGAACTTCATTTGTGAAAAGCAAAGGGCACCAGTGGCAAACCTGCCAATTCTGGTGTTCAATGGCAAATTGCAATCGAGTTCCACGGTGCTGGGCAGTGAGCACAGAGCCCACTAGAGGACCCTCAGGACACCCTCATGAAGTCTGTTTCTGATTGTTTGGTCAGAGACATTCACACCAGTGGGCTGCTAGAGGTCATTTTATAGGGCTCTGGCAGTGCTCATCATGTTCCTCCTTGCACAAAGGAGCAGATACCGGTCCTGCTGATGGGCTAAGGACCTTCTACGACCCTATTCAGCCCTCCTAGAGTAACTGTCTTTCTCCTGGAATCTCATCCATGCTCTTGAGACTGTGCTGGGAGACACAGCAAATCTTCTAACACTGGCATGTATTGATAATGCCATTCTGGAGGAGTTTGACTGCCTGTGCAACCTCTGTAGTGTCCAGGTATCCAGTATGACACTGACCCTAGCCAAATGCTAAAACCATTCCTGTTCTGGGGGTCGTCTCATTGTTGCCCATCTAGTGCACCTGTTGTTAGTTTCATTAACACCAAAGCAGCTGAAACTGATTAACAACCCCCTCTGCTACTGAACTGAGCAGATCATTATCCCGGAAGTGTAACTGACTTAATGCTATTCTCTGATTAAAAAGTGTTCCTTTAATTTTTTGAGCAGTGTATATGAAATATTTCCTTCTGGGTTTAAATAATTATGTCAAATAAATCAGTAGCAAATGTGCATCCCTTGTAATAAAAGTGAAGTAAACAAGCAGTGTAATGTGTTATATTACTGTCCACCTGTAGGGGAGCTGCGCTGCTGACCTGTACCGTCACCCACAGCTGGACGCGGACATTGAGGCTGTAAAAGACATCTATACAGACAGCGCTGTGTCCGTCAGGTAAGATGAATCTAATTCACATCCGTGCATTTACACCTGATTCGCATCCATGAATTCACACCTGATTCACATCCATGAATTCACACCTGATTCACATTCATTCTGTGTGTTGCTCTTCCTACAGAGAGTATGGCACGATTGATGATGTGGACATCGACCTCCAAATCAACATCAGCTTCTTGGATGTGAGAACACACACTTTTCCTACTCAACTTTATAAACAGATCTTGAAATGGGAATACAATTATTTGCATGTTTGCAGGAGGAGGTGGCGACCGCGTGGAAGGTGATCCGAACGGAGCCCATTGTCTTACGCCTTCGCTTCTCCCTTTCACAGTACCTGGATGGACCAGGTAAGAGACACACACTTCTGTGCATGTGTGTTTGAGACTGTACTTGCATTACAAACATATTCAATTTACTTCCACAGAACCATCGGTGGAGGTGTTTCAGCCATCTAATAAAGATGGATTCAGTTTGGGCCTTCAGCTAAAGAAGTAAGTCAAGACTGATTACATTTGCATGTGCACCCAATAATGTGTATTGTACTGTATTTATTTTCTAATAAGTAATATATTTACATGACACAAGCAAATGTCTTCACATGCAATTAGCATTATTCAGACTATTCTCTAAGTATTGGGGTTATTTTTACCACTATTATTCACATACCACAATGCACAGCACAAATGATGCACACAGATTTGTTCGTCACTAAAAATCCTCCATTTCAAAGTCTTTCACCATCAATAGGCTATACTTTATTATATTAATGTCATGCACCCAAAAATGCACATGCATGCTTTGTTAAGAGTGGAATAGATGTGATTGAAGTGTTTAAATGCCTGTTTATCACAAATAAAATGGACAAACGTCATGTTTTTTACATAGGGGATAGGGAACAATCAGACAGTGCACTATATAGGGGATAGGGGACGATCAGACAGTGCACTATATAAGGGATAGGGAACAATCAGACAGTGCACTATATAGGGGATAGGGAACAATCAGACAGTGCACTATATAGGGGATAGTGGACGATCAGAGAGTGCACTATATAAGGGATAGGGAACAATCAGACAGTGCCCTATATAGGGGATAGGGGACGATCAGACAGTGCACTATATAGGGGATAGGGAACAATCAGACAGTGCACTATATAGGGGATAGGGGACGATCAGACAGTGCACTATATAGGGGATAGGGAACAATCAGACAGTGCTCTATATAGGGGATAGGGGACGATCAGAGAGTGCACTATATAGGGGATAGGGAACGATCAGACAGTGCACTATATAGGGTATAGGGGATGACCAGACAGTGCACTATATAGGGGATAGGGGACGATCAGACAGTGCACTATATAGGGGATAGGGAACGATCAGACAGTGCACTATATAGGGGATAGGGGACGATCAGACAGTGCACTATATAGGGGATAGGGGACGATCAGACAGTGCACTATATAGGGGATAGGGAACAATCAGACAGTGCACTATATAGGAGATAGGGGACGATCAGACAGTGCACTGTATAGGGGATAGGGAACGATCAGACAGTGCACTATATAGGAGATAGGGAACGATCCGACAGTGCTCTATATAGGGTATAGGGGATGATCAGACAGTGCACTATATAGGGGATAGGGGACGATCAGACAGTGCACTATATAGGGGATAGGGAACAATCAGACAGTGCACTATATAGGGGATAGGGGACGATCAGACAGTGCTCTATATAGGGTATAGGGGATGATCAGACAGTGCACTATATAGGGGATAGGGGACAATCAGACAGTGCACTATATAGGAGATAGGGGAC
This sequence comes from Pseudorasbora parva, assembly GCF_024679245.1. Lineage (NCBI taxonomy): Eukaryota > Metazoa > Chordata > Actinopteri > Cypriniformes > Gobionidae > Pseudorasbora > Pseudorasbora parva. The sequence continues at coordinate 44,080,395 of NC_090187.1, forward strand.
GATCAGACAGTGCACTATATAGGGGATAGGGAACGATCAGACAGTGCACTATATAGGAGATAGGGAACGATCCGACAGTGCTCTATATAGGGTATAGGGGATGATCAGACAGTGCACTATATAGGGGATAGGGGACGATCAGACAGTGCACTATATAGGGGATAGGGGACGATCAGACAGTGCACTATATAGGGGATAGGGGACAATCAGACAGTGCACTATATAGGGGATAGGGGACGATCAGACAGTGCACTATATAGGGGATAGGGGACGATCAGACAGTGCACTATATAGGGGATAGGGGACAATCAGACAGTGCACTATATAGGGGATAGGGGACGATCAGACAGTGCACTATATAGGGGATAGGGAACGATCAGACAGTGCACTATATAGGGGATAGGGGACCATTCAATTGCATTATTTTACATTTACATGTATGCATTTGGTTCTGACTGATTTAGCAGAAACTGTAAAGAAAGAGTCTCAAACGAAGCCTGAAGCTTGTTGTCGTGTGTGTAGGATCCTCAGCACGTTCACGTCCCAGCAGTGGAAGCATCTCAGTAATGAGTTCCTCAAAGCCCAGCAGGAGAAACGCCACAGCTGGTTCAAAGCTGGAGGAACCATTAAGAAGTTTCGTGCAGGATTGAGTATCTTCTCCCCGATCCCCAAGTATGTCCTCAACGTTTGATGTGAAATCCCATGCCATATAAACTAACAATCTGAAACATCATGGTTCATGCAACTGAAATAGAGCGCAACAGTGCGCAACTCCTACTTTTCAGGAGTGGTTATAAAAGTGTTTTTATATACATTAATATTTTTAATGTTTTGAAATAAGTCTCTTATGCTCATCAAGCCTGTATTTATTTGATCAAAAATACAGAAAAAAGTAATATTGTGAAATATTATTGCAATTTAAAATGATAATTTAAAATATAAAATTGTTCCTGACTAAAGCTGCATTCATCATCGTTACTCCAGTTTTGAGTGTCACATGATCCTTCAGAAATCATTCTAATATGATTATTTATTATCAATGTTGGAAACAGTTGTGCAGCTTAATATTCAAATATTAATCACATTATCATTTAGAAATGCTGCTTAATATTTTTTTATAACCTGTGATAATTTTTTTAGGATTCTTTAATGAAAAAACAAAAACAAAGAAGCAGCATTTACTCAAAATATTAATATTTTCTTACAATATAAATCTTTACTATTTCTTTTTATCAATTTAACACGTCTTTGTTAACATAAAAGTATTAATTTCTTTAATAAAAAGAAAGGAAAAAATGACGGATCCCGAACTCTTGAACGGTGGTTACAAAAGATTTTTATTTTAAATAAATGCTGTAATTTTTTTGTACATTTATAAATCAAGGAATCGTAAAACAATTATCACAGGTCATAAAAACATTTCAAACAGCATTTCTGAAGGATCATGTGAAGACTGGAGTAATGATGCTGAAAATTCAGCTTTGATCACAGAAATACATTATAATTTAAAGCATATTAAAAAAGAAAACCATTATTTTAAATTGTAATAATATTTCACAATATTTTTTTTCAGTATCTGTGATGAAATGCATGCAGGCTTGATGAGCATAAGAGACATCTTTCAAAAACATTAAAAATAGCAATATTTCCAAACTTTTGACCGTGTGTGTGTGTGTGTGTGTGTGTGTGTGTGTGTGTGTGTGTGTGTGTGTGTGTGTGTAAAAATCTAAAACTCCTTTCATAAAGAAAGTTTTGCCACAAATCTCATTTTGCAAACTTAAAATGGTCACTTTTGTTTATTTTAATGCTCACCTAAACACTGTGCAATAACCTACTCACATATAAAATATATTAATGTTGCGTTCACGTCATGACGAGATTACCGTAATAATTCACAAAATGGCAGTTAATTATTCCTAATTTATTTATTGCATATATATATATATATATATATATATATATATATATATATATATATATATATATATATATATATATATATATATATATATACGCACAAATCAGGGGCCACATGGGATAACAAATTAAATATTTAATCTATTTAGTTTATTTTAAAATACATTTTTATGGTTTAATTATTAACTTTTCGTCAATTTACGAGCCACCTGTAGTGCCTTTAAACCCTGAAGTAATGTGTAATTTGAAACCTAATTTTTTTTCTTTCTCTTTTGTATTTCTATGTCACGACAGTACAAGATTATCCTGTTCAAATCATGTGATAAATAAGTTAAGACTAAAAGTAAGGTCAAAAGTAATCTTGATTATATGACCTAAACATGTAATGGGTTATGTTACTAACTACAGTTTTCATCATGTAATTTGTATTCAGTAATAGACTACAAATATTAAGCACTGCTAATCGTCCCAAAATTGATAAATGTGGGTCTGTTGCAGATGACAACACTGCAAAAAATGCTCTTCTTACTTAGTCATTTTGTCTTGTTTCCAGTCTAAATATCTAACATTTCTTAAATCAAGATGCATTTACTAGATCAGTAAAATGACATAAGATATATTTTTTGTTTTTGTTTATAAAAATAAAAGCAAAATTAAGTGAGTTTTTGCTTGAAACAGACAAAATGATCTGCCAATGGGGTGAGAAAAATAATCTTGTCTCTTGTTTTCATCCCAAACAGAAATAAGATTATTTTTCTCACCCCATTGGCAGATCATTTTGCCTGTTTTAAGCAAAAACTCATTCTGATTTTATTTTCAACAAAACAAGAAAAAATATCTTATGTAATTTTACTGATCTAGTAAATGCATCTTGGAAACAAGAAAAAAATACTAAATAAGAAGAGCATTTTTTGCAGTGAATAAAATACTCTATGCTCTTGAAATGAGCACACCAGCTGGCACTAAAATGGCATATCAACCAGAAATATGCGTTTTCTAGTCAGAAATCATGCTTAGGGTGATTCTAAGGTGACGTGAGTGCAGCATGAACTCATCCGCTGGCTGTGGCGTCCATCTTGGCTCCAGGTCTCCCAGTTTCCCCCTGATCCAGGACACGGTGTTGAAAGGCAAACTGAGCGTGCCGGAGCTCCGAGTCACGCGGCTCATGAACCGTTCCATCTCCTGTACCATGAAGAACCCCAAAGGCGAGCTTTTCAGCTATCCTCCGAACAGCCAGGTCAGCATCCCGTCTTTTCCCAGACTGCACGCTTTCCTTTCGAATCACTCTCTTTCCCGCTTCTCCACTGCAAAAAATGCTTTTCTTTCTTAGTATTTTTATCTTGTTTCTAGTCAAAATATCTACAAATTCTTACGTTAAGAAACATTTACTAGACATGTATAAATGACTGTCTTGTTTTGGGAAAATAACTCAAAATGAAGAGAGTTTTTGCTTAAAATAAGATAAATAATCTGCCAATGGGGTGAGAAAAATAATCTTGTTTTCTGTTTGAATTAAGATTATTTTTCTCACCCCATTGGCAGATTATTTATCTTATTTAACCAAAAACTAATTTTTTCCCAAAACAAGACAATTACGTCTAGTAAATACTTCTTGTTTAAGGAATTTTTAGATTTTTAGACTAGAAACAAGACAAAAATACTAAGTAAGAAAAGCATTTTTTGCAGTGTCCATACCCGTGACCCCTCAGGGACTCATTAGGGACTCCACGTGACAGATAAAACATGGCTCCAGATTCCTCTCGTAGGACCAGTCCCCCATCCCAAAATCCCCAGCCTCTTTGCCCTTCGACTCCCCCTCGCTAACACGGCTGGCTGGCACCTTTCCCATAATGCTTTGTCTCCGTTAACCCATCAGACTGTGGCTGTCCCGGCGGGCAGGGCCCCTGCGCAGATTACGACCCGCCAGCTGATTGAGTTGTTTTTCTCATCCCAGGCGGGCGGCCATTGCAAGAACATCCCCACCCTGGAGTACGGCTTCCTCGTGCAGGTACCGTCACACCACAGCCTCAGCATGACTTCATTTCCCATCATGCCCGGCGTGCATCCAAACATTACATTTGTGCATGTCAAGTACAGCTTCTAAGTGAATGTCTACACTGCAAAAAATGATTTTCTTACTTAGTATATAGTCAAAATATCAAAAAATTCTTACATTAAGAAACATTTACTAGACAAGCAAAAGTAATTGTCTTGTTTTGGGGAAAATAACTCAAAATGAAGAGAGTTTTTGCTTAAAATAAGATAAATAATCTGCCAATGGGGTGAGGAAAATAATCTTATTTTCTGTTTTAAGATTATTTATCTTATTTTAAGCAAAAACTCTCTTCATTTTGAGTTCCCCCCCCCCCAAAAAAAACAAGACAATTACTTTTGTTTGTCTAGTAAATACTTCTTGTTTTAAGAATTGTTAGATCTTAGACTAGAAACAAGACAAAAATACTAAGTAAAAAAAGTATTTTTTGCAGTGTAAGTAAGTCATGGCAATCTCAAACAAGGTCATATGCATGATGATGCAGAGGATTAGAGGACATGCAGAAAACCACAGCTTTTTTTTGAAATGTAAAAATAAAAAAATGTACAGAGCCTGGTACATGACGTGCTGACAACGATTTAGTGAAACGAGGCAACAAATTATTATATTGCGCACATGATTTAGTGAAACAAGGGAACAAATTATTATATTGCGCACATGATTTAGTGAAACAATGGAACAAATTATTATATTGTGCACACGATTTAGTGAAACAATGGAACAAATTATTATATTGTGCACACGATTTAGTGAAACAATGGAACAAATTATTATATTGTGCACACGATTTAGTGAAACAATGGAACAAATTATTATATTGTGCACATGATTTAGTGAAACAAGGGAACAAATTATTATATTGCGCACATGATTTAGTGAAACAAGGGAACAAATTATTATATTGTGCACATGATTTAGTGAAACGAGGCAACAAATTATTATATTGTGCACATGATTTAGTGAAACAATGGAACAAATTATTATATTGTGCACACGATTTAGTGAAACGAATGAAGAAATTATTATATTGCGCACATGATTTAGTGAAACAAGGGAACAAATTATTATATTGTGCACATGATTTAGTGAAACAAATGAAGAAATTATTATATTGTGCACATGATTTAGTGAAACGAATGAAGAAATTATTATATTGCGCACATGATTTAGTGAAACGAATGAAGAAATTATTTTATTGTGCACATGATTTAGTGAAACGAATGAATAAATTATTATATTGTGCACATGATTTAGTGAAACAAGGGAATAAATTATTATATTGCGCACATGATTTAGTGAAACGATGGAACAAATTATTATATTGCGCACATGATTTAGTGAAACAAGGGAACAAATTATTATATTGCACACATGATTTAGTGAAACGATGGAACAAATTATTATATTGAGCACATGATTTAGTGAAACGATGGAACAAATTATTATATTGCGCATATTATTTAGTGAAACAATGGAACAAATTATTATATTGTGCACACGATTTAGTGAAACGAATGAAGAAATTATTATATTGCGCACATGATTTAGTGAAACAAGGGAACAAATTATTATATTGTGCACATGATTTAGTGAAACAAATGAAGAAATTATTATATTGCGCACATGATTTAGTGAAACAATGGAACAAATTATTATATTGTGCACACGATTTAGTGAAACGAATGAAGAAATTATTATATTGCGCACATGATTTAGTGAAACAAGGGAACAAATTATTATATTGTGCACATGATTTAGTGAAACAAATGAAGAAATTATTATATTGTGCACATGATTTAGTGAAACGAATGAAGAAATTATTATATTGCGCACATGATTTAGTGAAACGAATGAAGAAATTATTTTATTGTGCACATGATTTAGTGAAACGAATGAATAAATTATTATATTGTGCACATGATTTAGTGAAACAAGGGAATAAATTATTATATTGCGCACATGATTTAGTGAAACGATGGAACAAATTATTATATTGCGCACATGATTTAGTGAAACAAGGGAACAAATTATTATATTGCACACATGATTTAGTGAAACGATGGAACAAATTATTATATTGAGCACATGATTTAGTGAAACGATGGAACAAATTATTATATTGCGCATATTATTTAGTGAAACAATGGAACAAATTATTATATTGTGCATATTATTTAGTGAAACAATGGAACAAATTATTATATTGCGCACATGATTTAGTAAAACAAGGGAACAAATTATTAAATTGCGCACATGATTTAGTGAAACAATGGAACAAATTATTATATTGTGCACGTTTTAGTGAAACAATGGAACAAATTATCATATTGTGCAAGCTATTTATAAAAATGAGGGAACAAATTAGTAAACCATACTGTTTTTAAACCATAAGTCTTGGGAACAAATTGTTAATTTGTGGTCACGATATACATATTTTTCCCATATCATGCGCAGGCTCCATAAAAAGAAAATATTAATATTTCCACAAAAAATGTTCCACTAAATTATTGACAATAAATTGAAAATGATGTAACCAACTCAAATGTGCTTTACTATTCAAAAGTTAATCTGGAATCATTTTTATTAGGTTTACCTCTTATACTTAATAATAATAATAATAATAAATTTTATTTATAATGCACTTTATATTAAACAAAATCTCAAAGTGCTAATTTTATACTTGTGTTTATCTCAAGACATTTTCAGGTTTTCATTCTTAAATCTCTTAAAGAGATACTTCACCCAAAAATAAAAATTCTCTCATCATTTACTTACCCTCATGCCATCAGCAATATATATATAACTGTCTTTCTTCAGATGAGCAAAAATCTTCATCTGAAGAAAGACACGTTTGGTTGAACTATCTCTTTAAATCTCTTAGTATTTTGCTTTAAACTGCAGTTATTAGTTCATAAGGAACATGGTGGAGTGATGTGCAACTGTAATGTTTCTAATGAACCTGGGGCTACTGTAGTTCCTAGCCGGTCTGTTAATACAGCAATAAGGTTCAAGAGTTCATGCTTTAGAGAGAAGAGTAGTACGGATAAAGCATGTGTCGGTAGCTTTCACAATATAGCATTATATAACAGGAACCGTATTGCTTAAATAACAGCACAGCTACATTTAGGAAACATTCCCATTCATTCAAATGTGATTTTGTGAAAGCTTGATGAGCCTGGGGTCGATAAGATTTTTATTTTATTTTTTTGTTTTAAAGAAATTGATTCTTTTATTCAGCTTTGATAATAATCATATATGTTTGTTGAGCATCAAATCATCATATAATGATTTCTGAAGGGTCATGTGACACTGAAGACTGGAGTAATGATGCTGAAAATTCAGGAATAAATTACACTTTACTTTATACACTGCAAAAAATGCTCTTCTTACATAGTCATTTTGTCTTGTTTCTAGTCTAAATATCTAACAATTATTAAATCAAGATGCATTTACTAGATCAGTAAAACGACATAAGATATTTTTGTTTTGTTTTGTTGAAAATAAAATCAAAATGAAGTGAGTTTTTGCTTAAAACAGGCAAAATGATCTGCCAATGGGGTGAAAAAAATCTTATTTCTGATTGGGACGGAAACAAGAAATAAGATTATATTTCTCACCCCATTGGCAGATCATTTTGCCTGTTTGAAGCAAAAACTCACTTCATTTTTATATTTTTCACCAGAAAACAAGAAAAAAATATCTTATGTAATTAAACTTATCTAGTAAATGTATCTTGATTTAAGAATTTTTAGACATTTGGATTGGAAACAAGAAAAACATACTAAATAAGAAGAACATTTTTTGCATTGTGTTCACATTGTAATAATATATCAAAATTTTTAACGTATTGTTGATCAAATTAAAGCAGAAGAGAGAAATCTTACCAACCCCAAACTTTTGAACAGTGTGTGTGTGTGTTTTGTGTATTTTAGCACAACTGGAAAACTGGATTGACCAATCTGAACAATAATTAACAAGAAACAAGGAATATATCAAACGATTCAACAATGCATAAAAATGTGTCCTAATGCACTGCAAAAATACTTTTCTTACTCAGTATTTTTGTCTTGTTTCTAGTCCAAACATCTAAAAATTCTTAAAACAAGAAGTATTTACTAGACAAGCAAAAGTAATTTTGTTTTGGGAAAAAATAACTCAAAATGAAGAGAGTTTTTGCTTAAAATAAGATAAATAATCTGCCAATGGGGTGAGAAAGATAATCTTAATTCAACAGAAAACAAGATTATTTATCTCACCCCATTGGCAGATTATTTATCTTATTTTAAGCAAAAACTCTCTTCATTTTGAGTTATTTTTCCCAAAACAAGACAGTCATTTTTACTTATCTAAAAATTCATTCATTAAGAAACATTTATAAGACGTTTGGACTAGAAACAAGACAAAAATACTAAGTAAGAAAAGCATTTTTTGCAGTGTGCAGTTTCCAGTTTGTCCTTTCCGCTCATAACTCCGCATCAAGCTATATTTCAGACTCATGTTGTGCTCCATTTCCTGCGCTCCTCTGACAGTGGCTCACATCAGCTCGGCTCGTCTTCTGATGATCTCCTCTGTCTTTTCTCTGTAAGATAATGAAATACTCTGAGCAGCGGATCCCCACTCTGAACGAGTATTGTGTGGTTTGTGACGAGCAGCACGTCTTTCAGAACGGATCCATGCTGAAGGTGAGCGTTAGAGATGCAAACAAATGACCTTCTTCCTCAGTGTGCGTTTTCCTGAACAAACATCGAAACATTCTTCGATCAAGATGCGTTTACTTGAGAAGCAAGTCTTGTTCTAGGAAAAAAAGAGACAAAAAAAAAACAAGAAAAAACATCTGCCAGTGAGGTACACTGTAAAAACAATTTGTTGGTTTAACTTAAAAAAGTAAGTAACCTGTTTGCCTTAAAATTTTGAGTTTATTGAAATTAAAAATTTGAGTTGATACAATGAAGGAAATTTGTTTAATAAATAGAAACTCAAAATATTATTGTATCTAAACCACATAAAACATTTGATAAATCATGAAAATAGCACTATTTGGCATGTTTCACTGCGTCATCACAAATAAAACACACACAATTACCCAATATGCTTACAAAATCTTTTAATAATATTTTAATAAAGGTTGTCGAATCTCCAAAAATGTTAATTGTATTAAATTACATTTTTTATTTCAATGAACTCAAAATTTTAAGGCAACCAGGTAACTTTATTTCTAAATAATTTTTTACAGTGTAGGAAAAGTATGGAAGCTTGTTTCTGATGGAACAATGGAACAAAATATTATATTGTGCACATTATTTAGTGAAACAATGGAACAAATTATTATATTGTGCACATTATTTAGTGAAACAATGGAACAAATTATTATATTGTGCATATTTTAGTAAAATGAGTGAACTAAATATTATATTGTGCACATGATTTAGTAAAGCGAGAAAACAAATTAGAAAAGAAGAAACCACAAGAAACAACATCTGTCAGTGGGGTAGGTAAAGTGGGGAAGCTTCTTTCTGCCACTGGATTAAAAAAAGGTATTGCAACTTTTTATCTCGCAGTTCTGATTTTTTCTCAGATTTGTATAATATAAACTCACAATTGCGAGTTATAAAGTCAGAATTGCATATGCATATGAACCTTGCAATACTTTTTCACTCTCTCCTTATCAATGTGCATCTAATTCTAATTTTCTTATATCTAATATTGACAGTATACATCAAGAATTACTCTATTCAGACTTAAAGGAACACTCTTCTTTTTTTTTTTTAAATAGGCTCATTTTCTGTCTCCCCTAGAGTTAACCAGTTGAGTTTTACCGTTGTCAGATCCATTCAGCCGATCTCCGGGTCTGGCTGTAGCACTTTTAGCATAGCTTAGCATAGATCATTGAATCTAAATAGACCATTAGCATCTCGCTCAAAAATGACCAAAGAGTTTCGATATTTTTCCTATTTAAAACTTGAGTCTTCTGTAGTTACATTGTGTACTAAGACAGACGGAAAATGAAAAGTTGTGCTTTTCTAGACCGATATGGCTAGGACTCAACTTGAATCACATCTGCAAAGTAATGACATCTATGAGCACTTTCATCCTGGCTTTAGATCCAAACATAGCACAGACACAGCTCCTGTTCAGGTGACAAATGAGCTTCTCTTGGCTGCTGATTCTGCTTTTCTTTTAGATATTAGTCTCTGATACCTTTAGTCGCTCAGTTCTACGGGAACGATTAGCTTGCATTGGAGCAGCTGATAATGGTTTACATCTTATCTAAGTGACAGGATGTGTGTATGAGTTAGCTCATTCAGAGCCTGTCTCATTCACTCATGGCGTTCCACAGGGGTCCGTGTTGGGTCCGCTTTTATTTCATTTTTATTCTACCTCTTGGTCATATTTTTCACTCTTATGGCATTCATTTTCATTTTTATGCTGATGAAACACAAGTGTCTACAAGGCCTCACGTCCAATCTTACTAAATGCTTGCAGGATGTTAACATCTGGATGACTAATAATGTTTTAAAGTTAAACACCAATTAAACTGAAGCTAGATATGTTTAATTCACAGCTCAATCCTTCATTTTGTCTATTGATAACTGTCTGGTTAACTTTTACTCTCAAGTGAAAAGTCTTGGGGTTATACTTGATTGTTTGCTTTCTTTTGGTCCACATATTAATAATATTTCACATACTGCATTTTTTTCATTTACGTAATATTGCTAGACTGCATTCTTCCATTTCTCAACACCGCACTGAAGTACTTATTCAGGCCTTGATTATGTCTCTGATTGATTATTGTAATTTTCTTTTACTTGGTATTCCTGAAAAACAACTTGACAGTTAATTCAGAATTCAGCAGTCAGGATTGTTACCCACTCACGTACCTCACGTATCATATTACTCCTATTCTTTTTCAACTGCACTGGCTTCCTGTCCGTTACTTCTTACTTATAAAGCTCTCCATAATTTGCCACCTTATTGCCTTTCAGACCTTCTTCATTTGTATATTCCTGTATGTTCACTGAGATCGTCTTCGGCAGACTTCAGGATGAGTTCTTTCGGTGGCAGGGCTTTTAGTTTTGCAGCTCCGAAGTTATGGAATTCTTTACCACTGCACATCCCTCAGCTGGATTCACTTTCCCAATTTGAAGTTCAGATAAAAACATATCTGTTTAAAGTCGGAATTGCGAGATGTAAAGTCGGAATTGCGAGATGTAAATTCAGAATTGCGAGATGTAAATTCGGAATTGTGAGATGTAAAGTCAGAATTGTGAGATATAAAGTCAGAATTGTGAGATGTAAAGTCGGAATTGTGAGATGTAAAGTCAGAATTGTGAGATGTTAAGTCGGAATTGTGAGATGTAAAGTCAGAATTGTGAGATGTAAAGTCGGAATTGTGAGATGTAAAGTCAGAATTGTGAGATGTAAAGTCGGAATTGTGAGATGTAAAGTTGGAATTGTGAGATGTAAAGTCAGAATTGTGAGATGTAAAGTCGGAATTGCGAGATGTAAAGTCGGAATTGCGAGATGTAAAGTCGGAATTGCGAGATGTAAAGTCGGAATTGTGAGATGTAAAGTCGGAATTGTGAGATGTAAAGTCGGAATTGTGAGATGTAAAGTCGGAATTGTGAGATGTAAAGTCAGAATTGCGTGACGTAAAGTCGGAATAGTGTGACGTAAAGTCAGAATTGTGAGACGTAAAGTCGGAATTGTGAGACGTAAAGTCGGAATAGTGTGACGTAAAGTCAGAATTGTGAGACGTAAAGTCGGAATTGTGAGACGTAAAGTCAGAATTGTGAGACGTAAAGTCAGAATTGTGAGATGTAAAGTCGGAATTGCGTGACGTAAAGTCAGAATTGTGAGATGTAAAGTCGGAATTGCGTGACGTAAAGTCAGAATTGTGAGATGTAAAGTCGGAATTGTGAGATGTAAAGTCGGAATTGTGAGATGTAAAGTCAGAATTGTGAGATGTAAATTCGGAATTGTGAGATGTAAAGTCAGGATTGTGAGATGTAAAGTCGGAATTGTAAGATGTAAAGTCGGAATTGTGAGATGTAAAGTCGGAATTGCGTGACGTAAAGTCAGAATTGTGAGATGTAAAGTCGGAATTGCATGACGTAAAGTCAGAATTGTGAGATGTAAAGTCGGAATTGTGAGATGTAAATTCGGTATTGCGTGACGTAAAGTCAGAATTGTGAGATGTAAAGTCGGAATTGCGTCACGTAAAGTCAGAATTGTGAGATGTAAAGTCGGAATTGCGTGACGTAAAGTCAGAATTGTGAGATGTAAAGTCGGAATTGCGTCACGTAAAGTCAGAATTGTGAGATGTAAAGTCGGAATTGCGTGACGTAAAGTCAGAATTGTGAGATGTAAAGTCGGAATTGTGAGATGTAAAGTCGGAATTGTGAGATGTAAAGTCAGAATTGTGAGATGTAAATTCGGAATTGTGAGATGTAAAGTCAGAATTGTGAGATGTAAAGTCGGAATTGTGAGATATAAAGTCGGAATTGTGAGATGTAAAGTCAGAATTGTGAGATGTAAATTCGGAATTGTGAGATGTAAAGTTGGAATTGTAAGATGTAAAGTCGGAATTGTGAGATGTAAAGTCGGAATTGTGAGATGTAAAGTCGGAATTGCGTGACGTAAAGTCAGAATTGTGAGATGTAAAGTCAGAATTGCGTGACGTAAAGTCAGAATTGTGAGATGTAAAGTCAGAATTGTGAGATGTAAAGTCAGAATTGCAAGATGTAAAGTCGGAATTGTGAGATGTAAAGTCGGAATTGTGAGATGTAAAGTCGGAATTGTGAGATATAAAGTCGGAATTGTGAGATGTAAAGTCAGAATTGTGAGATGTTAATTCGGAATTGTGAGATGTAAAGTCGGAATTGTGAGATGTAAAGTCAGAATTGTGAGATGTTAATTCGGAATTGTGAGATGTAAAGTCGGAATTGTGAGATGTAAAGTCGGAATTGTGAGATATAAAGTCAGAATTGTGAGATGTAAATTCGGAATTGTGAGATGTAAAGTCGGAAGTTGTGAGATGTAAAGTCGGAATTGCGTGACGTAAAGTCAGAATTGTGAGATGTAAAGTCGGAATTGCATGACGTAAAGTCAGAATTGTGAGATGTAAAGTCGGAATTGTGAGATGTAAAGTTTACCGCTGAAACTGCTGAAATCATGTGACTTTGGCGATCCGAATCATGAATCGATTCGCTGATTCATAACGGTTCAAAGCTTTTTGAAATCAGCCCACCGCTATAGAAGTCGTTATTTAGTTTTTTTTGTGCACAAAAACTATTCTCGTATCTTCATAAATGATTGTAGAGCCGCTGTAGTGAGATGGGCTTTGTAACGACGTCTTTAGTGCCTTTATGGGTCTTGAGAGAGGAAATGACATTGGTGTCAATGAAGGCCTTTCTGAGCCATCGGATTTCAACACTAATATCT
>NC_090187.1:44098805-44136305 GCF_024679245.1 Pseudorasbora parva
ATATAGGCTAATATAGTGAATATATAGGCTAATATAGTGAATATATAGGCTAATATAATGGATATATAGGCTAATATAGTGAATATATAGGCTAATATAATGAATATATAGGCTAATATAGTGAATATATAGGCTAATATAATGGATATATAGGCTAATATAGTGAATATATAGGCTAATATAATGAATATATAGGCTAATATAGTGAATATATAGGCTAATATAATGGATATATAGGCTAATATAGTGAATATATAGGCTAATATAGTGAATATATAGGCTAATATAGTGAATATATAGGCTAATATAGTGAATATATAGGCTAATATAGTGAATATATAGGCTAATATAATGAATATATAGGCTAATATAATGAATATATTGGCTAACATAGTGCATTTATAGGCTAATATAATGAATATATAGGCTAATATAATGAATATATAGGCTAATATAGTGAATATATAGGCTAATATAATGAATATATAGGCTAATATAATGAATATATAGGCTAATATAGTGAATATATAGGCTAATATAATGAATATATAGGCTAATATAATGAATATATAGGCTAATATAGTGCATTTATAGGCTAATATAATGAATATATAGGCTAATATAATGAATATATAGGCTAATATAATGAATATATAGGCTAATATAGTGCATTTATAGGCTAATACATATTCATCCTGTTTAAAAGTTTTCACCCCCCTCAAAATCACACTCACTGCTGGAAACCAGATTTTTTTCCCCTGAAGAACGTTGGTCAGTTTAACTGCTCAGGACAAACACTACAGGGCCAAATCAAATCGCCGGCAGATCGGGATCGGTTTAAGTGGTCTTAAATTTGATTTTAGAAAGCCTGTATGAACGGAATGTAACGTGTAACACGGCCTTGTTTATTTCCCTCTAATCATTGCCGTCAGATTTAGAAATACAAAAATGCATTAGAAAAACGTATGATTATGGCTCTTTGAATAGGGCTCATGTTTCATGTTCTGTTGAGAGGGAAGCATTTACTGAACAACAGATCAGGTTACTCTTCAGAGCACAATGAAAAGTTCCTGACAGACCGGCTGTAAAATAATATCAGGAGGATTCAAAATAATAACAGGTTTATTTTGGGTGCAGACTTTGTAGAAATCAACTCCAGGTGGTCTAAAGATAAAAATGCCTGGACAGCACTTTTATGAGTGCTATTTCTGTGCTTTTTGTGTTATTTTTGTCGACAGATTTCCACTTTTATAAAAGTCTTCCAAGAACAGCCAACCAGAGACTAGCGTAAGCAGCAGGAATACTTCCAGACGGCTGTGTTTAAAAATACACTCGTGCCAGATTTAACCACCATCATAGCGTACAGGTCATCAGAATATCTGGTCACATTTATAAAAATGGATTTTGACCTTTTGTGAAATGTGAGTTGTGAATTTTAACAGCAACCTTGCCAAAATAACACACATTTTACCCCCAAACACCACTTTTTTTCCAGAGAACCCCCACGAGAAGCTATTTAGGGCAGGCGGATCTCACGAAAATGCGTATAAATAGTACGAGTGTGCAATGTCGTGGAATGTATACGGCAAAACTCATTTTGGTGTGTCTATGCCACTCTGTTTTTTGCGTGCATATGATACGCACTTTATAACATATTATACATATGAACCCCCCACCCCACCACCCTAAACCTACCCAAGAGTGTGTCATATACACGCCATAAAGTGCGTATAATATGCACGAGAAAAACAGCGTGGCATAGACACGCCAAAACGAGTTTTGTCGTATACATTCCACGACATTGCACACTCGTACTATTTATACGCATTTACATGTGATCGGGTTGGTTTAGGGCTAGTAGTTGGCGGGTTTTGTTGTAAAACTTGGCAACCCTGTCTGCACACGCGCTGAAATAAACGATCTTTGCCGGTGTTGTAAAAAAATAAAATAATTGAATGATACACAGAGTACTTACCCAACATGATCATCTGTCCGTCATCGGCTAAAGCCCGCCCTGATGATCTCATTGGTCAGTTTCCGTTGATCATCTGTCCGTCATCGGCTAAAGCCCGCCCTGATGATCTCATTTGTCAGTTTCTGTTGATCATCTGTCCGTCATCGGCTAAAGCCCGCCCTGATGATCTCATTGGTCAGTTTCTGTTGATCATCTGTCCGTCAACAGCTAAAGCCCGCCCTGATGAACTCATTGGTCAGTTTCTGTTGATCATCTGTCCATCATTGGCTAAAGCCCGCCCTGATGATCTCATTGGTCAGTTTCTGTTTGGAGATAATTACTCCTCTATGGAGCGAGGCCAGACCGAACCACCCAACCTAAAATTTTGTGGGCGGGGCTAAGTTCGGCTGGCATCCAGGCTAGTGTTCTGTGGGTGTTTTTCCCCAAATTAATATTAAGTTTTGGAACATTTACTTACTGCTATCTCCTCTCTCTCTCTGTGTCTCTCTCTCTGTCTCTCTCTCTCTCTCTCTCTCTCTCTCTCTCTCTCTCTCTCTCTCTCTCTCTCTCTCTCTCTCTCTCTCTCTCTCTCTCTCTCTCTCTCTCTCTCTCTCTCTCTCTCTAGTGGTTCCCATATTGAGAACTGGCACTCGGTTCTGAGAAATGGATTGGTCAATGCCTCTTATACTAAACTGCAGGTATGTAAATGACAACAGTCAGCTGATCTCAGACTCGTCTGCTCATTGGGCGGCTCATGTTCTCAGCCTGTCCAGATTTGTGGATGTCCGACTGCTTAATTTCTTCTTTTATTAAAGAATGGATAGTGATGTAAGGGATCACTAGCATTCATAATGGAACACTAGCACACTGCTTATTGCACTAGATAGTGTCTACTATGTCTTAAAAGAGTAGTGAGTGATCACTATCATCATCATCATGTTTAATTCAGGTATCTAAACATTCTAACTCAAGACACATTTACTCTTGAGAAGCAAAATGACGTAGTCTTTCTTCAAGTTAAATTTGTTACATTTTTCAGAAAACAAGACTTTTCAGAATACTATTTGCTGTCATTTTGAATCGTAATTTACGAATGTTTAGATATGTATTTGTACTAGAATACCATCAACTAACATAAAAATATTAACTATATTTCCATACTGGAAATAAATAGAAAAAAAAATGCTTTTCTTATTTAGTATTTTTGTCTTGTTTCTAGTCTTAACATCTAATAAAAAAAACGACGACCGACGCCCTGTGTGAATGCAGCGTAAGGCATTAATATGTGCTTTAATAAACAGTTAATACACTAGTAATATGCAGTAATAAGCAACCCGTTATTAGTGAGAACTGGACCCTAAAGTGTTACCAAAATTAGTAGTGTATAATTTTAGAAATAGAAGGTCAGTTGGAGCTAGTATTGTATTCTTTAACATCAATGAAGATGAATACGAGTCTGTCTCCAGTGTCGTTTCTTTGCATTTCCCTGAAGAGATCAGTGTGACTGTGGCGTTTAATGAGGTTTCTAATGGGTTTGTGTTCAACAGAATCCTTCTGGAACGATCTGTTGTTATAGCATCTGTCCATCCGTAATGCCGTGTTGATCATCTCCATGTCTTCTGTTGCTTGTTGACGTCATGTTTTTCTCCTGGAAGGACGTCTATAATTTCATTCAGTCTTACAGCCTCGTTCATATCGCTGTGTAACGCATGTTCATTTGTCGTTTTCTTCACTGGAAGCCATCATCATCATCCTCATCCATCTTCTTCCTGAGCAGGTCTTTCCTGTGTCACTCGTTCCTCATGCTTTACTCCATCTCACATGATGCTTTACCCTTCATTCTTGGCTGTAATCGGCCGGTGTCGTTGAATGCATCATACGTCTGTGATCGTGTCAGAGTTGTGCGTTTGCTTTCTTTGTGTTATTCTTCTTGGTGCACTAGAAAAAAAACACTCTCTCCTCCTGTTCTTCTCTTTCATCAAAGCTGCATGGAGCAGCGTATGGAAAGGGCATCTATCTGAGCCCCATATCCAGTATTTCCTTTGGATACTCAGGTACGATCCAAACCTGTGTCCTCGGTGTGTCCGCTGGGCTGTTCTTCAGGGCGTCTGTCCTGCTAAAAACATCTAAAACCACATCTCTCTCTCTCTCTCTCTCTCTCTCTCTCTCTCTCTCTCTCTCTCTCTCTCTCTCTCTCTCTCTCTCTCTCTCTCTCTCAAACACAGCAGTCTTTTCTTTCTGATGCATTTTAATGTTTCATTGTGCATGGATCCCTTTATTTTTAATGCTCAATTAAATGTGATTTTTCTGTTTGTTGTAAAGTGTTTTTCCTTTTCCACGCTGCGAAAAAAATTTAATTCTTGTCTTGTTTTCCAGTGTAAATATCTTTAAAAATAAATGCATTTAATCGAGAAGATAATGCACCTCAAAAAATGATGCTCTTCCTAAGTGTTTGATTTCCAGGACAAACATCTACATATTCTTAAATCAAGATGCATTTACTGGAGAAGAGAAATTATGTTTTGTTTACTCATTAATTCTGAGATATTTGTTCTTGTTTCAAGCATAAACACTTCATTTCAAGACATTTTTTTTTTAGAAAACAAGACTCCAGTAAATGCATCTTGATTTAAGAATGTTTAGATGTTTGTACAGTGGGGCAAAAAAGTGTTTAGTCAGCCACCAATTGTGCAAGTTCTCCCACTTAAAAAGATGAGAGAGACGTGTAATTTTCATCATAGGCACACTTCAACTATGAGAGACAAAATAAAAATAAAAAACAGATTTGTAAAGAATTTATTTGCAAATTATGGTGGAAATTAAGTATTTGGTCAATAACAAAAGTTTATCTCAATACTTTGTTATATACCCTTTGTTGGCAGGGACAGAGGTCAAACATTTTCTGTAAGTCGCCACAAGGTTTTTACACACTGTTGCTGGTAGTTTGACCCATTCCCCCTTAGATCTCCTCTAGAGTGGTGATGTTTTGGGGCTGTCGGATTTTCAACTCCCTCTAAAGATTTTCTATGGGGTTGAGATCTGGAGACTGGCTAGGCCACTCCAGGACCTTGAAATGCTTCTTACAAAGCCACTCCTTCGTTGCCTGGGCGGTGTTTGGATCATTGTCATGCTGAAAGACCCAGACACGTTTCATCTTCAATGCCCTTGCTGATGGAAGGAGGTTTTTACTAAAAATCTCATGATACAAGGCCCCATTCATTCTTTCCTTTACACGGATCAGTCATCCTGATCCATTTGCAGAAAAACATCCACAAAGCATGATGCTTTCTCTCCCCCCCCCCCCCCCCCATGCTTCACAATAGGTATGGTGCAACTCAGGATTCTTTCTCCTCCAACCACGACAAGAGTTGAGTTTTTACCATAAAGTTATATTTTGGTTTCATCTGACCATATGAGATTCTCCCAATCCTCTTCTGGATCATCCAAATGCTCTCTAGCAAACTTCAGACGGGCCCAGACATGTACTGGCTTAAGCAGGGGGACACATCTGGCACTGCAGGATTTGAGTTCCTGGCGTTGTAGTGTGTTACTGACAGTAGCCTTTGTTGCTTTGGTCCCAGCTTTCTGCAGGTCATTCACTAGGTCCCCTGTGTGGTTCTGGGATTTTTGCTCACCGTTCTTGTGATCGACGGGGTGAGATCTTGAGTGGAGCCCCAGATCAAGGGAGATTATCAGTTGTCTTGTATGTCTTTCATATTCTAATAATTGCTCCCACAGTTGATTTCTTCACACCAAGCTGCTTACCTATTGCAGATTCAGTCTTCCCAGCCTTGTGCAGGTCTACAATTTTGTGTCTGGGGTCCTTTGACAGCTCTTTGGTCTTGGCCATAGTGGAGTTTGGAGTCTGACTGTTTGAGGTTGTGGACAGGTGTCTTTTATACTGATAATGAGTTCGAACAGGTAATACAAGTAATGAGTGGAGGACAGAGGAGCATCTTAAAGAAAAATTACAGGTCTGTGAGAGCCTCAAATCTTGCTTTTTTTGTAGGTGACCAAATACTTATTTTCCACCACAATTTGCAAATAAATTCTTTAAAAATCAGACAATGTGATTATCTGGATTTTTTTCTCATTCTGGGAGAACTTTCACAATTGGTGGCTGACTAAATACTCTTTTGCCCCACTGTACTGGAAAAACAAGACTGAAGCATGAGTGATAAGACATTTAATTGATTTTTTGTTAATCCACACTGCCCTTGTCACGTCTGACCCAGGATATGAGTAACACAAAAACTACCCAAACACTGGGTTGTCACGGCTGACCCAGGATCTGAGTGACACAAAAACTACCCAAACACTGGGTTGTTACGTCTGACCCAGGATCTGAGTAACACAAAAACTACCCAAACACTGGGTTGTTACGTCTGACCCAGGATCTGAGTAACACAAAAACTACCCAAACACTGGGTTGTTACGTCTGACCCAGGATCTGAATAACACAAAAACTACCCAAACACTGGGTTGTCACGTCTGACCCAGGATCTGATTAACACAAAAACTACACAAACACTGGGTTGTTACGTCTGACCCAGGATCTGAGTTACACAACAACTACCCAAACACTGGGTTGTTACGTCTGACCCAGGATCTGAGTAACACAAAAACTACCCAAACACTGGGTTGTTACCTCTGACCCAGGTTCTGATTAACACAAAACTACCCAAACACTGGGTTATTACGTCTGACCCAGGATCTGATTAACACAAAAACTACCCAAACACTGGGTTGTTACGTCTGACCCAGGATCTGAGTAACACAAAAACTACCCAAACACTGGGTTGTTACATCTGACCCAGGATCTGAGTTACACAAAAACTACCCAAACACTGGGTTGTTACATCTGACCCAGGATTTAAATAACACAAAAACTACCCAAACACTGGGTTGTTACGTCTGATCCAGGATCTGATTAACACAAAAACTACACAAACACTGGGTTGTTACGTCTGACCCAGGATATGAGGAACACAACAACTACCCAAACACTGGGTTGTTACGTCTGACCCAGGATCTGTGTAACACAAAAACTACCCAAACACTGGGTTGTCACAGCTGACCCAGGATCTGTGTAACACAAAAACTACCCAAACACTGGGTTGTCACAGCTGACCCAGGATCTGAGTAACACAAAAACTACCCAAACACTGGGTTGTTACCTCTGACCCAGGTTCTGATTAACACAAAACTACCCAAACACTGGGTTATTACGTCTGACCCAGGATCTGATTAACACAAAAACTACCCAAACACTGGGTTGTTACGTCTGACCCAGGATCTGAGTAACACAAAAACTACCCAAACACTGGGTTGTTACATCTGACCCAGGATCTGAGTTACACAAAAACTACCCAAACACTGGGTTGTTACATCTGACCCAGGATTTAAATAACACAAAAACTACCCAAACACTGGGTTGTTACGTCTGATCCAGGATCTGATTAACACAAAAACTACACAAACACTGGGTTGTTACGTCTGACCCAGGATATGAGGAACACAACAACTACCCAAACACTGGGTTGTTACGTCTGACCCAGGATCTGTGTAACACAAAAACTACCCAAACACTGGGTTGTCACAGCTGACCCAGGATCTGTGTAACACAAAAACTACCCAAACACTGGGTTGTTATGTCTGACCCAGGATCTGAGTAACACAAAAACTACCCAAAAACTGGGCTGTTATGTCTGACCCAGGATCTGAGTGACACAAAAACTACCCAAACACTGGGTTGTTACGTCTGACCCAGGATCTGTGCAACACAAAAACTACCCAAACACTGGGTTGTTATGTCTGACCCAGGATCTGTGCAACACAAAAACTACCCAAACACTGGGTTGTTATGTCTGACCCAGGATCTGAGTAACACAAAAACTACCCAAACACTGGGTTGTTACGTCTGACCCAGGATCTGTGTAACACAAAAACTACCCAAACACTGGGTTGTCACGTCTGACCCAGGATCTGAGTAACACAAAAACTACCCAAAAACTAGGTTGTTACCTCTGACCCAGGATCTGAGTTACACAAAAACTACCCAAACACTGGGTTGTTACGTCTGACCCAGGATCTGAGTTACACAAAAACTACCCATACACTCGGTTGTTACGTCTGACCCAGGATCTGATTAACACTAAAACTAGCCAAACACTTGGTTGTTACATCTGACCCAGGATCTAAATAACACAAAAACTACCCAAACACTGGGTTGTTACGTCTGACCCAGGATCTGATTAACACAAAAACTACCCAAACACTGGGTTGTTACGTCTGACCCAGGATCTGATTAACACAACAACTACCCAAACACTGGGCTGTTACATCTGACCCAGGATCTGACTGACACAAAAACTACCCAAACACTGGGTTGTCACGTCTGACCCAGGATCTGAGTAACACTAAAACTACCCAAACACTGGGTTGTTACGTCTGACCCAGGATCTAAATAACACAAAAACTACCCAAACACTGGGTTGTTACGTCTGACCCAGGATCTAAATAACACAAAAACTACCCAAACACTGGGTTGTTACGTCTGACCCAGGATCTGATTAACACAAAAACTACCCAAACACTGGGTTGTTACATCTGACCCAGGATCTAAATAACACAAAAACTACCCAAACACTGGGTTGTTACGTCTGACCCAGGTTCTGATTAACACAAAAACTAGCCAAACACTGGGTTGTTACGTCTGACCCAGGATCTGTGCAACACAAAAACTACCCAAACACTGGGTTGTTATGTCTGACCCAGGATCTGAGTAACACAAAAACTACCCAAACACTGGGTTGTTACGTCTTACCCAGGTTCTGATTAACACAACAACTACCCAAACACTGGGTTGTTACGTCTGACCCAGGATCTGTGCAACACAAAAACTACCCAAACACTGGGTTGTTATGTCTGACCCAGGATCTGAGTAACACAAAAACTACCCAAACACTGGGTTGTTACGTCTGACCCAGGATCTGTGTAACACAAAAACTACCCAAACACTGGGTTGTCACGTCTGACCCAGGATCTGAGTAACACAAAAACTACCCAAAAACTAGGTTGTTACCTCTGACCCAGGATCTGAGTTACACAAAAACTACCCAAACACTGGGTTGTTACGTCTGACCCAGGATCTGAGTTACACAAAAACTACCCATACACTCGGTTGTTACGTCTGACCCAGGATCTGATTAACACTAAAACTAGCCAAACACTTGGTTGTTACATCTGACCCAGGATCTAAATAACACTAAAACTACCCAAACACTGGGTTGTTACGTCTGACCCAGGATCTGATTAACACAAAAACTACCCAAACACTGGGTTGTTACGTCTGACCCAGGATCTGATTAACACAACAACTACCCAAACACTGGGCTGTTACATCTGACCCAGGATCTGACTGACACAAAAACTACCCAAACACTGGGTTGTCACGTCTGACCCAGGATCTGAGTTACACAAAAACTACCCAAACACTGGGTTGTCACGTCTGACCCAGGATCTGAGTTACACAAAAACTACCCAAACACTGGGTTGTCACGTCTGACCCAGGATCTGAGTAACACTAAAACTACCCAAACACTGGGTTGTTACGTCTGACCCAGGATCTAAATAACACAAAAACTACCCAAACACTGGGTTGTTACGTCTGACCCAGGATCTAAATAACACAAAAACTACCCAAACACTGGGTTGTTACGTCTGACCCAGGATCTGATTAACACAAAAACTACCCAAACACTGGGTTGTTACATCTGACCCAGGATCTAAATAACACAAAAACTACCCAAACACTGGGTTGTTACGTCTGACCCAGGTTCTGATTAACACAAAAACTAGCCAAACACTGGGTTGTTACGTCTGACCCAGGATCTAAAAAACACAACAACTACCCAAACACTGGGTTGTTACGTCTGACCCAGGATCTGACTGACACAAAAACTACCCAAACACTGGGTTGTTACGTTTGACCCAGGATCTGAGTTACACAAAAACTACCCAAACACTGGATTGTCACGTCTGACCCAGGATCTGAGTAACACAAAAAAACTACCCAAACACTGGGTTGTCACGTCTGACCCAGGATCTGAGTAACACAAAAACTACCCAAACACTGGGTTGTCACGTCTGACCCAGGATCTGAGTAACACAAAAAAACTACCCAAACACTGGGTTGTCACGTCTGACCCAGGATCTGAGTAACACAAAAACTACCCAAACACTGGGTTGTCACGTCTGACCCAGGATCTGAGTTACACATAAACTACCCAAACACTGGGTTATGTCTGACCCAGGATCTGAGTTACACAAAAACTACCCAAACACTGGGTTATGTCTGACCCAGGATCTGAGTAACACAAAGACTACCCAAACACTGGGTTGTCACGTCTGACCCAGGATCTGAGGAACACAAAAACTACCCAAACACTGGGTTGTTACATCTGACCTAGGATCTGAGGAACACAAAACTACCCAAACACTGGGTTGTTACGTCTGACCCAGGATCTAAATAACACAAAAACTACCCAAACACTGTGTTGTCACGTCTGACCCAGGATCTGAGTAACACAAAAACTACCCAAACACTGGGTTGTCACGGCTGACCCAGGATCTGAGTTACACAAAAACTACCCAAACACTGGGTTATGTCTGACCCAGGATCTGAGTACCACAAAGACTACCCAAACACTGGGTTGTCACGTCTGACCCAGGATCTGAGTAACACAAAAACTATCCAAACACTGGGTTGTTACGTCTGACCCAGGATCTGAGTAACACAAAAACTACCCAAACACTGGGTTGTTACGTCTGACCCAGGATCTGATTAACACTAAAACTAGCCAAACACTTGGTTGTTACATCTGACCCAGGATCTAAATAACACTAAAACTACCCAAACACTGGGTTGTTACGTCTGACCCAGGATCTGATTAACACAAAAACTACCCAAACACTGGGTTGTTACGTCTGACCCAGGATCTGATTAACACAACAACTACCCAAACACTGGGCTGTTACATCTGACCCAGGATCTGACTGACACAAAAACTACCCAAACACTGGGTTGTCACGTCTGACCCAGGATCTGAGTTACACAAAAACTACCCAAACACTGGGTTGTCACGTCTGACCCAGGATCTGAGTTACACAAAAACTACCCAAACACTGGGTTGTCACGTCTGACCCAGGATCTGAGTAACACTAAAACTACCCAAACACTGGGTTGTTACGTCTGACCCAGGATCTAAATAACACAAAAACTACCCAAACACTGGGTTGTTACGTCTGACCCAGGATCTAAATAACACAAAAACTACCCAAACACTGGGTTGTTACGTCTGACCCAGGATCTGATTAACACAAAAACTACCCAAACACTGGGTTGTTACATCTGACCCAGGATCTAAATAACACAAAAACTACCCAAACACTGGGTTGTTACGTCTGACCCAGGTTCTGATTAACACAAAAACTAGCCAAACACTGGGTTGTTACGTCTGACCCAGGATCTAAAAAACACAACAACTACCCAAACACTGGGTTGTTACGTCTGACCCAGGATCTGACTGACACAAAAACTACCCAAACACTGGGTTGTTACGTTTGACCCAGGATCTGAGTTACACAAAAACTACCCAAACACTGGATTGTCACGTCTGACCCAGGATCTGAGTAACACAAAAAAACTACCCAAACACTGGGTTGTCACGTCTGACCCAGGATCCGAGTAACACAAAAACTACCCAAACACTGGGTTGTCACGTCTGACCCAGGATCTGAGTAACACAAAAAAACTACCCAAACACTGGGTTGTCACGTCTGACCCAGGATCTGAGTAACACAAAAACTACCCAAACACTGGGTTGTCACGTCTGACCCAGGATCTGAGTTACACAAAAACTACCCAAACACTGGGTTATGTCTGACCCAGGATCTGAGTTACACAAAAACTACCCAAACACTGGGTTATGTCTGACCCAGGATCTGAGTAACACAAAGACTACCCAAACACTGGGTTGTCACGTCTGACCCAGGATCTGAGGAACACAAAAACTACCCAAACACTGGGTTGTTACATCTGACCTAGGATCTGAGGAACACAAAACTACCCAAACACTGGGTTGTTACGTCTGACCCAGGATCTAAATAACACAAAAACTACCCAAACACTGTGTTGACACGTCTGACCCGGGATCTGAGTAACACAAAAACTACCCAAACACTGGGTTGTCACGGCTGACCCAGGATCTGAGTTACACAAAAACTACCCAAACACTGGGTTATGTCTGACCCAGGATCTGAGTACCACAAAGACTACCCAAACACTGGGTTGTCACGTCTGACCCAGGATCTGAGTAACACAAAAACTATCCAAACACTGGGTTGTTACGTCTGACCCAGGATCTGAGTAACACAAAAACTACCCAAACACTGGGTTGTTACGTCTGACCCAGGATCTGAGTTACACAAAAACTACCCAAACACTGGGTTGTTACATCTGACCCAGGATCTGAGTAACACAAAAACTACCCAAACACTGGGTTGTCACGTCTGACCCAGGATCTGAGTAACACAAACACTACCCAAACACTGGGTTGTTACGTCTGACCCAGGATCTGAGTAACACAAAAACTACCCAAACACTGGGTTGTTACGTCTGACCCAGGATCTGAGTTACACAAAAACTACCCAAACACTGGGTTGTCACGTCTGACCCAGGATCTGAGTAACACAAAAACTACCCAAACACTGGGTTGTCACGTCTGACCCAGGATCTGAGTAACACAAAAACTACCCAAACACTGGGTTGTTATGTCTGACCCAGGATCTGAGTAACACAAAACATTTTTAGAGTAAGGAATAAATAATTGACCAATGGTATACCAACCGATCAGATTAATTTTCTATGATTGAATGTTAAAATCTCATGCAGAGCTGCTTCTCAAGTAAATAAATTTTTACTGGAAAACAAGACAAACTAAAGTGAATAAATTCTAACAGCATGAATTTTGCAGTGCACAAACACTGATGTTGTCAAAGTCGTCTCAATCTCATGTTTCAGTCAAAGAGAAAAGAGCTCTGCACTGGACACTGGATCAAACTAAAAACCACTAACATCATGGCCCTGACGGCTGGTTAATAATCATATCACCAACAACCACAACCCCGTCTAGTCAGTAGCTGGTGACTAGTGATAATTTCAGCTAGAAAAATAACCAACAACAGGAGGTGTGTGGAGGCAAACCAACGCACTTCTGTCAGAAGCTCCAAGATGACATTAGAAAACATACGTTACATAATGACGATGCCGATTCTGTTCTGGCTTCATTCGAGCACTGGGATGTGTATGAGATAAAATGTTGTCACATAGATTTATTATATTTCTGTGTGTGTGTGTGTGTGTGTGTGTGTGTGTGTGTGTGTGTGTGTGTGTGTGTGTGTGTGTGTTTAGGAATGGGGAAGGGACAGCATCGCATGCCCACTAAAGATGAACTCGTCCAGCGCTATAACCGGATGAACACAATGCCTCAGGTACGACAGTGACGTCTCTTGTATTTAAACTCTGCTCTTCGCCTCGAGGTGTAAACGTGTGTGTTGTTTGTCCTTCAACAGAGTCGCCCGATTCAGTCGCGTTTCCTCCAGAGCAGGAACTTAAACTGCATCGCTCTCTGTGAAGGTAAAGCAAAGTGTTTGTGTAACGGTAACGACAATAACAGCGGTCGCTTTTATTCACGACTTACGCCAGAATAACAAACAACGATGAGAACCAAATGAAAAAAATGAGGGACATATACACTGCAAAAAATGCTCTTCTTACTCAGTATTTTTGTCTTGTTTCGTCCAAACATCTAGAAATTCTTAAAACAAGAAGTATTTACTAGACAAGCAAAAGTAATTGTCTTGTTTTGGGAAATAATAACACAAAATGAAGAGAGTTTTTGCTTAAAATAAGATAAATAATCTGCCAATGGGGTGAGAAAAATAATCTTAATTCAAACAGAAAACAAGATTATTTTTCTCACCCCATTGGCAGATTATTTATCTTATTTTAAGCAAAAACTCTCTTCATTTTGAGTTATTTTCCCCAAAACAAGACAATCATTACAAGAAAAAGACAAAAATACTAAGTAAGAAATCATATTTTGCAGTGTTGAACAGAAAAAGGGGCCATTTACATGACAAATATGAAAAATTGACAACTTTTATGCGCTAGGGCCGCGGGGCCTGAAAACGCAAACTTTTGAAAACTGGAGTGCAAACGATACCATGTACACTAGGAGATCTCGTAACACCCCTAGTTTTTAGTCATTTTCATGGATCATTGAGAACGGGGATCATTTTGAAAACTTTTCCATTTTTTTTGTACATGGTTGTTTTGTAACCGTACAAGGGAGGGAGAAAACAAGGAACAGGTGCGATTAATCAATTATCAAATGAGTAACTATGGAAACAATGGGAACGTACTTAGAAAGCTCATGTGACCGTTTGATACATTTTGATTAGAAAAATAAAAAATATTTATATACTGAATAAATAAATTGACTTCGCTAAAGTTGTGCATGAGATATGAATTATTATAGTTGTATAAATAGCATGCTTAATTTTTTAGTGATGTGCTTTTGTCATTTTAGTTTTTTAAAAATATTGCTATTTAGGTGTAATTTATTTTTATTTCACTTTTAGTTTTAATTTTGAATCAGTTTTAGTGCTTTTGTTAGTTTATTTTTCAACTAATATTTAATTTAATTTGAGCTTAATGTTTTAATCGTTTAGTTACGGATGATAACCCTGGTGTGAACATCTGTTTCTCTGTCTCAGTGATCACGTCAAAAGATCTGCAGAAACATGGCAACATCTGGGTGTGTCCGGTGTCTGACCACGTCTGCACGCGCTTCTTCTTCGTGTGAGTGTCTGTGCCAGAGAATCTACGGAAGCCCTTAGAGGCCATCCATTGTCGTCCTCTTCTCCTTTTCTTGTGATCTCGACATAAAACAGATGTTTTCTCATTATCTTGATATAACTAAACTGGACACAACATTACAAACTATGGTTTCTGATGATCACGTTTTTATTATGTTGAGTTTTATGTCATGTCGGTATCACAAGAAATGAAATAATATTGAGGTCACTAGAAAATTTGATATATCTCAAGAAAACAATAAAGAAAAAATAATGCATGGCCTCTTACACCAATCAGGCATAACATTATGAGCACCTTCCTAATATTGTGTTGGTCCCCCTTTTGCTGACCTGACGAGGACTCCACTAGAGCCCTGAAGGTGTGCTGTGGTATCTGGCACCAAGATGTTAGCTGCAGATCCTTTAAGTCCTGTAAGTTGCGGGGTGTGTCCTCCATGGATCGGACTTGTTTGTTCGGCACATCCCACAGATGCTTGATTGGATTGAGATCTGGGGAATCTGGAGGCCGAGTCGACGCCTCAAACTGGTTGTTGTGCTCCTCAAACCATTCCTGAAGCATTTGTGCTTTGTGTCAGGAGCATTATCCTGCTGGAAGAGCCACAGCCACCAGAATACCGTTTCCATCAAAGGCTGAACATGGTCTCAGCAATGCTTAGGTAGGTGGAGCGTGTCAAAGTAACATCCACATGGATGGAGGACCCAAGGTTTCCCAGCAGAACATTGGCCAAAGCATCACACTGCCTCCGCCGGCTCGCCTTCTTCCCATAGTGCATCCTGGGGCCATGTGTTCCCCAGGTAAGTCACACACACACACACCCGGCCATCCACGTGATGTAAAAGAACACGTGATTCCTCAGACCAGGCCACCTTCTTCCATTGCTCCGTGGTCCAGTTCTGATGCTCACATGCCACTGTTGGTGCTTTCGGTGGGGTCAGGGGTCAGAGGTCACCCTGACTGGTCCATACGCCTCAAACTGAGCTGCTCGGTGTATTCTGACAGCTTTCTATCAGAACCAGCATTAACTTCTGGAGCAGTTTGAGCTCCAGTAGCTCGTCTGTTTGATCGGACCCCACGGGCCAGCCTTCGCTCCCCACGGTCATCAATGAGCCTTGGCCGCCCATGACCCTGTGGCCGGTTCTCCACTGGTCCTTCCTTGGAGCACTTTTGATAGATACTGACCACTGCAGACCGGGAACAGCCCACAAGAGCTGCAGTTTTGGAGATGCTCTGACCCAGTCGTCTAGCCGTCCCAATCTGGCCAAACTCGCTCAAATCCTTACGCTTGCCCATTTCTCCTGCTTCACACACATCAACTCTGAGGACTAAATGTTCACTTGCTGCCTAATATATCCCACCCACTAACAGGAGCCATGATGAAGAGATCATCAGTGTTATTCACTTCACCGGTCATAATATTATACCTGATCGGTGTATATATTAGATGTGATTAATTAATTTGACAGCACTAGTAAATAGAATATATAAAGAAATACGAAAAGCATAGACGAAAATAATTTGCAAGGGGAAAAAGTGCACAGTTTGATCAAGATTTACACATTGCATATATACATGTAAATATAATACACAGTGGATTAATGAAATATACTTTTATGTGATGTGTGCTGTCTCGTGTGTGTGTGTGTGTGTGTGTCTCAGGTATGAGGACGGTCAGGTGGGAGATGCTAATATCAACACACAGGAGCCCAAGATACAGAAGGAAATAATGCGCGTCATCGGCACCCAGATCTACTCCAGCTGAACGGATTGAGACGGACACATTTCTGGGCTCCAAATTCAGCCACGGGCGGAAGCAGAGAAGGGCCTGGCATCTCTCTGTCCTGCCTGCCGTCGTTCCTCAACTCTATTCCATCTATACTTTCTTTTTAGTATGGGATGCGGGTGTGGATTTCCTGTGTGGGGTGGATGGGCGACCCTCCGTTTACATGACATGAAGGAAGACTACAAAAACACACGCTTTTATCGAGTGCAATAAGCCCCGCCCACAACCCTTTCTGACCTCTCGTTGACTTCCCACAGGGCTGCTGTCAGTCAAAAGCAGACAAGCGCCTGATTGGAGGAGACGTCGGCCAATGAAACGCTCAAACTCTTTTTCACCTCAGTTGAAATCTGACGTAACGTTTCTCACACTAAATATCTATAAACACAAGTCATTTAAAAATGTGTTTCCATCTCTGGATAGTAAATGATGAATCTTTGTGCATTCTTATTGTGTTTGTAAGGCGTTATCTGCTGCTTTTTCTGACTGATGAGACATATTAATATCCCAGATGTATTTATCTCTGAGTTTCCTGCTGAAATCAATTTCCTGTCTTTTGTTCCTCAGCTCGCTGAGCTCCGCTTATGTGTGTACAAGCGCTCGCCGTGATTTATCGCGGAACAAAACCTGGATGAGAGGACAGGGACACGTCGTTACTCATCTTTATGCTTTTATCTTCTGGATGGCGCCAGAAAAGCGCGAGCTTTAGGGCCATTCAGTGATGTCATCTGCTGAAAGTTTGGGACAAACTAAAGCTGACGCGTCAGAGAGGCTTTTAGTTCTGCTGTCAATTCTCAGACATTCCTGAGGGCTTGTGGGTAATTTCCACAAAGCTTACCTTGCCTTTGGTCTGCAAGTAGGATAATACACACTGGCAGTCAAACGTTTGGACATTAAGACTCTTTACCACGTGTTATAATAATAGTAAAGTGATCTAAACTCACCAATGGTGTCGTGATTAATAAATAAAAGTCCAGATAATCTCTTCTTCCCTATTCATGGTTTTCACGTGATGTCACACACTTATAGAAACACCCAAAAAACTTTCATTTTTGCCAAGTTTGTAGTAAGATAGTAATATTAAAAGACCTTGCGTACAAACAAATGAACGCAGAATATAAATGCAACACAAGGGTTCTCGTTTCAAAAGCATTATAAAGAAAACATTACTGGCCTGTATACTATATGCATCATCAAAAAGCCGTGCAGTTTACACTTGATCTTATAATATCACTGTTTTAGTACATTAACCAATTCAACTCTGCGCCCCAGCCGTGGGTCCAATATTGCATCCATTATAATTATTCAAAATATGCTGCAGAGCTGGTTAAGGCACTTGCACAAAATATTCCATAAAAGTAGGAATTGTGGGAAACGTGTTACAGTAAAGTACCCTTAAAGTACACTATAAACCCTAACGCTCAAAATAATGACTGGGTTTAAGTAGAGCCAACTCAAATTAAACAAATGAGGTCAAACAAATGAACTTTAATGAGCATTTAGAGCTTTCTTTTTCTTTTAAGTTCTCAAAACTGACATTTTAAGTAATCTGAATAGTTTCATTGTTTTGAGTTTTATGAACTCATTAACTTAAATTTTACCAAAACTTGGCTGGGATTTCTGCATGCTTTGCCGTGACACTCGGTAGGGACACTAAATGCCCAAATTAAGTGTAATATTATTTATTTTTGTGCAAGATTAACGTTAAGTGGGAGAATTAGTTGTGTTTAATGTTTAGTTTCTGTTATGTTTGGGGGTTTTTTTTGTAGGGTGAAGAATGGAGCGTAAGCTTAGTTTGAGGACAGATTTATTAAATGTATTATATTACTGTCCTCATTCAACTACGCCTATGGTGGCATTTATTGAATTAGCCAGTTAAAGCTAGTCAAGTTTCCACTTACTAAAAATGTGAGATTACAGGATATTTTGAAGTTAAATGTATGTATTACTCAAATATCAGTGCAATTAAAATATATGATTACAAAATAAAAATCTGCAAGTTCTGCTTACTTAAACTTTATATTTCTTCAAAAATTTGAGGCAGCTTATTTGGGTTTACAGTGTACATTAAGACGCTTTAAGAGTGGGTCGTTGCACTAAATATTCCATAAAAAATAAGAATTGTGGTTAACTCTTTACGGTTAATTAAAGAGTAAACATGCCCCGCCCCCTACCCAAAAGGACCACACCCCTGTATTGATAGCCCCGCCCCCAAATTCAAAAACACGTGGGATATACGCCCCTTACTGCTGATTGGCTACACTTTCACCAGCGTTTGTCAGAAATCGCGCACTGCACCTTTAATGTCAGACAACTGTAACTTTTTTTGCTTACAATTTGCCAAATTGTAAGATTAATCATGAATCCATCTTTTAAATCATGATTTTGTCTTCTCCTAAATCACTACGGCACCCCTATAATAAGTGTTATAATCGGACCATTTTAGGCGGAGTGGGACGAGAACCGCTGTGGAGGAGTACAGTACCTGAGCGACTCGCCATAGACAATAAACAGAGAGAAGTAGATCCGGCTGCGATGTTCTTCCGCAAGACGCGTGCAGTTTTGAGAGAATTAAACATTTAATCCTTGTGTCCAAGCGTTTGGCTGCTGTGGCCTGTTGCACAAAGCTGCTTTCAGTAAGTTCGAGATTAGTTTGAGCAAACTCTGGTTTTTCGGGTTCAAGAAAGTGGATTGGTTTTTATCAGTCCTTATCACCATGGTAACTGACACTACCCAGCTAACCTGCTGGAGCCGGTTTATTCTGGGTTAGAGATCGCAAGCCCAAACTGGACCAATCAGCTGCAAGTAAAGATGCAATAAAGCCACACCCCCTTTATCTCCCGTTCCAAAATAATAGAAAACATTTGGTGCAAATTATTTATTATATTTATATATTAAATGAATTATAATCACTTTGAATTCATATAATATGTTCATATAAATATTACATTAATTGACAAGTAGCCAAATAGTAATATAAATATAATGCATGCATTCATAATTCTTTTAAAAAAAACACATATTAGTTTGAGCTCTTTGTGAACCTATAATTATTAGGCATATTTATTTAATTCACATCTGCCTTTCTCAGACTTTCGCTGCCGCAGTGTTTATTCCTGCCTTGTAAACATTTAATTTCATAAGAATTTTCAGAACTGTTTTTTGAGATCTCAATCTTCAGAAGAGAAGTGACTCAAACGGACGCTGTGATTGGCTGTTTGCCGCACGTGTCACACTTTCAGGTGCACGCGCTTGAGAGTTAATCGCGGATTAATACCCGAGCTGACAGAGAAAGTTTATACCGAGCTGAGAAACGGTTACACTTGATCTAAACCAGGTTGGATTTATCTGGATTTGTCAACTCTAAACCTGCTCTGAAACTCAGAGTTTGTTCAGCTATGCTTCATGCAACAGGCCTCTGGTGTATGTTGTGTTTTTTGACTTCTGTTGCTCTGGAAGGTTTATTTGAGGATGTTCTTTCTCCTCGGGTCACGTGTAGATCTTCACTGTAAATAATCAGTATGTGAATGGAGTGATTGGACAGGAGAAAGTCTGTGGTCAGACCGGTCAGATCTCCTGGTCTGTGGTCATGCTGTATGAACTGATTGTACAGGTGGGGTTAATGATGAACAGAATAAATAAAAGGAGGTTTTGCACAATTGTAGATGCTTAATTTCTCTCTTTTTGACGATTATATGTATAATACGTCTTTCTTACATCAGGTGGCGCTTTTCACTTCAACTCTGCACTAATGAAACCTGGACCACAACAACAAAGATTTGCGGTTATATTTGAGGTGGACTTATCTGTGATTTAAGATATGCTTTAAAATCATCATCTTTAGATTAGAAATCCATAAACTCGTAATCTTTAAAGTGTGTGTGTGTGTGTGCATGATCATCCAGTGAGCGTGGACTGGTCACCGATCGTGTGTCAGTCTTATCTATAAATCCTGCACAAATTCTCTTAAAAAAATTTAAGTGGATTTTTATGAAATAAAAATCCACATGAAATTTTGAAATAAATATGAAATTTTCAAGGTATTTTTTTTGTTGTAAATAATTTTAGTAACTAATTGTAAGTTTGATGTAATTTATTATTTATTATTTTTAGTGGATTTTCAGTGAATGTGCTTAAATTAAGCATTGCATCACATTTAACTTATTTGTGTGTGAGTGTGAGGGAGTGTGTGAGCGTGATTGTTGTGAGACTGTGTGTGTGTGTGTGTGTGTGTGTGTGTGTGTGTGTGTGTGTGTGTGTGTGTGTGTGTGTGTGTGTGTGTGTGTGTGTGTGTGTGTGTGTGTGTGTGTGTGTGTGTGTGTGTCAGTGAGTGAGTGATTATGAGATTGTGTGTGAGAGAGAAAGTGTGTGTGTGTGTGTGTGTCTGTGTGTGAGGGGGAGAGAGAGTGTGTGTGTGTGAGAGAGAGAGAGAGAGAGAGAGAGTGTGTGTGTGAGAGAGAGAGAGAGTGTGTGTGGGGGAGGTGTGTGTGTGAGAGAGAGAGAGCGAGAAAGAGTGTGATTGTGTGTGTGTGTGTGAGAGAGAGAGAGAGGAGTTTGTGTGTGTGAGTGAGAGAGAGAGACAGTGAGTGTGTGAGAGAATAGAGAGAGATTGTGTGTGTGTGTGTGTGTGTGTGTGTGTGAGAGAGAGAGAGAGAGAGAGAGAGAGAGAGAGAGAGAGAGAGAGAGAGAGAGAGAGAGAGAGAGACTGTGATTGTGTGTGTGAGAGAGAGAGGAGTTTGTGTGTGTGAGTAAGAGAGAGATAGAGTGTGTGTGACAGAGTGTGTGTGATTGTGCGATTGTGTGTGTGTGCTAGAGAGAGAGAATGTGTGTGTGTGAGAGAGAGAGTGAGAAAGTGTGATTGTGTGTGTGAGTGAGAGATAGTGTGTGATTCAGACATTTTTGAGTGGATTTTAATAGATGTTGATCGCTCGCCTCCACTAGAGGGAACTCAAGCGCTGTAAACACCTTCCTCTTCACTACTGCACTTCTCCTGCGTCTCCTCTATCTGTTCTTCTCTCCTGCTCTCTCTCTATATAGAACCACACACACACACACACACACACACACACACACACACACACACACACACACACACACACAGTAATGAAATAAAGATCAGACGGGCAGGTAAGGAGCCAGCAACACATTCACAAGTGTACATGAATATGCTCATAAATCATGTAGTATAAATCCTGTAAGAGAAGAGAGATGTAGACTGTCATTCCACGGCATATTCCTTTACTTCTGTGAAACACAAAAAGAGAAGTTTATATTAATCTGGCCTTATAGGACTCTAGATGGGTATCCGCTATATAGTGCAGTCTGATCATTCCCTATCCCCTATATAGAGCACTGTCTGATCGTTCCCTATCCCCTATATAGTGCACTGTCTGATCGTTCCCTATCCCCTATATAGTGCTCTGTCTGATCGTCCCCTATCCCCTATATAGTGCACTGTCTGATCGTTCCCTATCCCCTATATAGTGCACTGTCTGATCGTCCCCTATCCCCTATATAGTGCACTGTCTGATCGTCCCCTATCCCCTATATAGTGCTCTGTCTGATCGTCCCCTATCCCCTATATAGTGCACTGTCTGATCGTTCCCTATCCCCTATATAGTGCACTGTCTGATTGTTCCCTATCCCCTATATAGTGCACTGTCTGATGGTTCCCTATCCCCTATATAGTGCACTGTCTGATCGTTCCCTATCCCCTATATAGAGCACTGTCTGATCGTTCCCTATCCCCTATATAGTGCACTGTCTGATGGTTCCCTATCCCCTGTATAGAGCACTGTCTGATCATTCCCTATCCCCTATATAGTGCACTGTCTGATCGTTCCCTATCCCCTATATAGTGCACTGTCTGATCGTACCCTATCCCCTATATAGTGCACTGTCTGATGGTTCCCTATCCCCTGTATAGAGCACTGTCTGATCATTCCCTATCCCCTATATAGTGCACTGTCTGATCGTTCCCTATCCCCTATATAGT
Source organism: Pseudorasbora parva (assembly GCF_024679245.1). NCBI lineage: Eukaryota > Metazoa > Chordata > Actinopteri > Cypriniformes > Gobionidae > Pseudorasbora > Pseudorasbora parva. The sequence continues at coordinate 44,121,475 of NC_090187.1, forward strand.
GCACTGTCTGATCGTACCCTATCCCCTATATAGTGCACTGTCTGATCGTTCCCGTGTAGAAAACAGTAAACGTGTGAACGAGTGAGCGATTTCATCTGCAGCTTCAGTGTCTGTTTATAATGTAGGGGCGTGGCTTCAGATTCTAGAGAGTGTTTGATTGGACAGAGACTCTGTTGAGAAGCTTTAGTGCAGAGTGATGTCATCAAAATCATTGATGATATTGGCGGCTGTGTGAGACTGTACGTTTTGAACGCTTATATCCTCTAAATGTGAATTTTGGAGCGCACTAGCTTAGAGATAAAACGAACATATTCATACTAAAAGACAAAAACTTCCATTGTGATGTTATGGGGACTTTAATCATGTATTTTTGAATAGTTTATTTCTCATTTAATCAGCCGTTGTGTGTTAGCTGAGGGACTGTGTATCTCACTGAAGCTCGTCTTTGTGTCTTTGTCTTTCTTTTAATTCGTTGTGGATTAATTCCGGCGTCTTCAGAGACAATCCCAATTCCCTATTATTTCTACTCGGCTGCTGAGACGGCATTCTTATCCATTCATCCATCCCTCTTGTGTTTTTTTTTTTTTTTGTGTTTTTTTGCCATAAGTGATCTAAACCAGTCTTTCGTTTTTATGATAGTGTGCTGCCTTTTGATATGAAAGCATTAGTGAAGTTAATAAACGTAATTTCGGGAGGAGTACGCCCATCTAATCTTTCAATTAATACCAAGGTATAAAACCAGCAGCTTACCTCTTCCCCTTTTTGGTTCCTGAAGCATTTGGCCTGCCCAACTGTGCTTGACTGGCTGCGCTGCTCATTTCACCTGTTGATCTCCAGACCGCCGGTCTCTCCGCTCCACATAACACCTCGCTCAAGAAAACCTCTCTCTTCTTCCATCTAGAATCATAACGGGGCTCGGTCGATCCTCATCGCGATGCATCGAGGTCTTCATCATCATCCACATCATCCTCTTCAGCAGTAACGTTAAGCCTCGTACCTCCTGCTGAGGAGTCCGTCGACGCGCTCAGGCGTTATCCAGCGCGGGTTTTCCATTTCACCCAGAGGAATTCAAAAGCGCAACTTCACGATCTGCTCGTGTGTTTTCACCAAAACTCTCTCTCACGCCGCATTCAGCGTTCTCGCAGCAACACGCAAACATCAACACAAACAACTGCACGATCTATACGGTCCGTTTTAGTGTCAGCCGGCAGCCGCAGCTGCCTACGCTTTCACGTCCGCCCCTTAATTCGGCCGGCACTATCGCGGCCGCAGACATTAGTTCCGCGTCTGCTCGCAATAGTTCCACGGCCTCTTCGACTGTTACCTTTCACCCTCCCACAGGTAAGTATAGCTTCTTCTGTTCTTCTTTCCACGCTTCCTATATTTCTGTGCTTTCTGGCTTTTATTCTCTGTTAAATCAAGAAAAGCTATATAATAAATTTCTCCTCTGCTATTGGAGCAGGCCCAAAGCGTGAGGCTGCCTCCGCAAACGGTCCTGCCCCCCCCCCCCCCCTTAATTTCTTCTCTGCTATAGGTGCAGACCCAAAGCGTGAGGCTGCCTCCGCAAACGGTCCTGCCCCCCCCCCCTTAATTTCTTCTCTGCTATAGGTGCAGACCCAAGCGTGAGGCTGCCTCCGCAAACGGTCCTGCCCCCCCCCTTAATTTCTCCTCTGCTATAGGTGCAGACCCAAAGCGTGAGGCTGCCTCCGCAAACGGTCCTGCCCTCCCCCCCCTTAATTTCTTCTCTGTTATAGGTGCAGACCCAAAGCGTGAGGCTGCCTCCGCAAACGGTCCTGCCCTCCCCCCCCCCCCCCCCCTTAATTTCCTCTCTGCTATAGGTGCAGACCCAAAGCGTGAGGCTGCCTCCGCAAACGGTTCTGCCCCCCCCCCTAATTTCTCCAACCTTATTCCATCCAGCTTCTGCTTCCTCTACAGTTTATTGCCTCCTTCTCAGCTGCATTGCTCTTACAGTTCCTACTACATCATTGCTATGGATCCATCACCTGTCCCCACCAAGCCTCCGCGCCTCAATCACCCCAGGTGGTTGGTCCCAGTATAGCTCATAAGCCCCGCCCCTCCGTGGTTTCTAATGGATACGAGTTGAACTAAACAATCAAATTACACTTTATATTTTCCAAGATGTTTTCTGTCTTTTAAGGCAGTTTTATCACTATGATTTTATTTCAAGTATTTGTTTTAAATAAGTTTAGCTTAGTTAGTTGTTTGACGCTATAAAAGTTGTCACTGAGGAACCAGCAGACTTTTTCAGGAGAAGAGTGTTTTAAGAGAGTTTTTATCTTAATTTCTATATTTCCCAGATTTTGGCATAAATATTAAGAGCATTAGCCCGAAGGTGGACACCGTTCCAACCCCAGCATTGCAATCCTACTGGACAACTTGGAGAGCTTTTTCAAACAATTCCTACAACCAACTTGTTTTCCCAAATTCTCCCTCTTTTTTTCAAATTTTGATGTCATACGAGATGTCCACCCAATCTAGTACCATCAAAGTCTATCTCGGCTGCTTTAAATTTCTAATCTACAACCATCCATCCGACCATCTATGATCTCTAAGTTTAAACAAGAACACCATCCGTTTCCTCATCAAAAGCAATAAACGGATCAATTTAAAAAACTGCCTTTTCATTCCTATCTTCAATCTCCCGACACCCATCCAGCAATATCAATATCTTTCCTTCTCCCTTGCCACAGGGAGGTGCTGATCTCCTCACTTCTCGACCCGCTGTTTTCTGATGAGAACAACCTTCCTGTCACCAGGCAGTGAAGTTCATTTAAAAGCTTCAGCAGATCCCCACCAACTCTGGTAATTAGGCTTACTTATATTCACCTCACTTCTTCCGCAATGGAGCAGACACCACCGCAGGCCAAAAAGACTGCCACACCATCAATTAAACTATTGGGTTGGTGGTCCTCAGAGGCCTTTCGATTTTACTTTGTTCGGACCTCAGCCTCATCAAACAAGCCATCTTCGCTTGACGCTGCAGTGCTCTGCCAATTTGATACTGCTGCTGCAGTATTTGGATTTACTAGATATCACCATTGTAGTCCTTCACTTAATGCCACAGTCCCTCGCTTGATGCTCCAGGGCTTCGCTTGCCACTACAGTGCTCCTCCAGTTTAATGCTGCCACTGCAGTGCCCTTATTATTTAATGCTGCCACTGCAGTGATCCCTCTTTTGACACTACCGCTGCAGTGCTCCTCCTATTTGATGCTGCCGCTGCATTGCTCCTCCAGTTTAATGCTGCTGCTGCAGTGCTCCTCCTATTTGATACTGCCACTCCAGTTCTCCTCCTATTTGATGCTGCCTCTGCAGTGCTCCTCCTATTTTGATGCTACAGTGCTCCTCCACTTTAATGCTGCCACTGCAGTGCCCTTACTATTTAATCCTGCCACTGCAGTGCTCCTACTATTTAATGCTGCCACTGCAGTGATCTGTCATTTTGCCGCTGCTGCAGTGCTCCTCCTATTTGATGCCGCCGCTGCGTTGCCCTTACTATTTAATCCTGCCACTGCAGTGCTCCTACTATTTAATGCTGCCACTGCAGTGATCTGTCATTTTGCCGCTGCTGCAGTGCTCCTCCTATTTGATGCCGCCGCTGCGTTGCTCCTCCAGTTTGATGCTGCCGCTGCAGTGCTCCTCCTATTTCGATGCTACTGTGCTCCGCCACTTTGACACTGCCGCTGCAGTGCTCCTCTTATTTGATGCTGCCGCTATAGTGCTCTTCCAGTTTAATGCTGCCACTTGCAGGGCTCCTCCCTTTTAATGCTGCTGCAGTGCTCCTCCAGTTTAATACTGCCACTGCAGTTCTCCTCCTATTTGATGCTGCAGTTTTCCTCCTATTTGATTCTGCCACTTCAGTTCTCCTCCTATTTTATGCTGCCGCTGCAGTGTTCCTCCTATTTTGATGCTAAAGTGCTCCTCCATTTTGATACTGCCGCTGCAGTGCTCCGCCATTTTTACACTGCCAATGCAGTTCTCCTCTTATATTGATGCTGCAGTTTTCCTGCTATTTGTTTCTGCCACTGCAGTTCTCCTCCTATTTGATGCTGCCGTTGCAGTGTTCCTCCTATTTTGATGCTACAGTGCTCCTCCTTTTTGACACTGTCGCTGCAGTGCTCCTTCTATTTGATGCTGCCGCTACAGTGCTCCTCCAGTTTCATGCTGCCACTCCAGGGCTCCTCCTTTTTAATGCTGCTGCTGCAATGTTCCGCAATTTGACGCTGCTGCAGTGCTCCACCAATTTGATGCTGCAGTTCGCCTCCAGTTTAATGCTGCCACTGCAGTGCACCTCCTATTTAATACTGCCACTGCAGTGCACTTCCTATTTAATGCTGCCTCTGCTGTGCTACTCCTATTTGATGCTGCCACTGCAGTGCTCCTCCTTTTTCGATACTGCAGTGAGCCGCAATTCGATACCGCCGCTGCGATGCTCCTCCAATTTAATGCTGCCGCTGCAATGTTCCTCCATTTTTGATGCTGCCCCTCCAGTGCTCCACAATTTGATCCTGCCACTGCAGTGCTCCACCATTTGATGCAGCCGCTGCAGTGCTTCGCAGTTCGATGCCGCAGTGCTCCGCAATTTGATTCTGCCACTGCAGTGCTGCGCCAATTTTATGCTGCAGTGCTTCTCCTATTTGATGCTGCTACTGCAGTACTTCGCTAATTTGTGACTTCCGCTGCAATCCTTTGCTTGATACTGCCGCTGCAGTGCCCAGTGCTCCACAATTTAATATTGCCACTGTAGTGCTCCTCCAATTTGATGCAGTCGCTGTAGTGCTTCTCAATTTGATACTGCCACTGCAGTGCTTCGTTATTTGTGACTGCCATTGCCATGCTTTGCTTGATACTGCCGCTGCAGTGCCCCGCTAATTTGAGACCGCTGCTACAGTGCCCTGCCAATTTGAGACTGCCGCAGCAGTGCCATGCCATTTTGAGACTGCCGCTGCAGTGCCCCGCCAATTTGAGACTGCCGCTGCAGTGCCCCGCCAATTCGAGACTGCCGCTGCAGTGCCCCGCCAATTCGAGACTGCCGCTGCAGTGCCCCGCCAATTCGAGACTGCCGCTGCAGTGCCCCGCCAATTCGAGACTGCCGCTGCAGTGCCCCGCCAATTCGAGACTGCCGCTGCAGTGCCCCGCCAATTCGAGACTGCCGCTGCAGTGCCCCGCCAATTCGAGACTGCCGCTGCAGTGCCCCGCCAATTCGAGACTGCCGCTGCAGTGCCCTGCCATCTTGAGACTGCTGCTGCAGTGCCCTGCCATCTTGAGACTGCCGCTGCAGTGCCCCGCCATCTTGAGACTGCCGCTGCAGTGCCCTGCCATCTTGAGACTGCCGCTGCAGTGTTTTGCTCAATGCTGCTGCATTGCCCCGCCATTTTGAGACTGCCGCTGCAGTGCCCCGCCATCTTGAGACTGCCGCTGCAGTGCCCTGCCATCTTGAGACTGCTGCTGCAGTGTTTTGCTCAATGCTGCTGCATTGCCCCGACCTTTTGAGACTGCCGCTGCAGTGCCTCACCATTTTGAGACTGCCGCCCCAGTGCCCCGCCAATTTAAGAAATGCTGCAGTTCCCCGCCAGTTTGAGAATGCTGCTGCAGTGCCCCACTAATTTGAGAATGCTGGAGGCTGCTGCAGTTCCCCGCCAGTTTGAGAATGCTGCTGCAGTGCTTTGCTTGAAGCTGCTGCAGTGCCCCGCCAGTTTGAGAATACTGCTGCAGTGCTTTGCTCGATGCTGCTGCAGTGCGCCGCCATTTTGAGACTGCTGCTGCAGTGCTTTGCTTGAAGCTGCTGCAGTGCCCCACCAATTCGAGAATGTTGGAGGCAGCTGCAGTGCCCCGCCAGTTTAAGAATGCTGTCACAGTGCTTTGCTCGATGCTGCTGCAGTGCCCCGCCATTTTGAGACTGCCGCTGCAGTGCCCTGCCAATTTGGGAAAGCTGCTGCAGTGCCCCACCATTTGAGACTACTGCTGCAGTGCCCCGCCAATTTGAGAATGTTGCTGCAGCGCTTTGCTTGATGCTGCTGCAGTGCCCTGTCAATTAGAGAATGTTGCTGCAGCGCTTTGCTTGATGCTGCTGCAATGCCCCGTCATTTCGAGAATGTTGCTACAGTGCTTTGCTTGATGCTGCTGCAGCGCCTCGCCAATTCGAGAATGTTGCTGCAGTGCTCTGCTTGATGCTGCTGCAACCCCTCACCTATTTCATAAACTGCCACAGCAGTTACCTACCTCAGTACTGCTACAGTGCCATCTTCCATTCAGTCTATTTAACAATTTTGGGGGGTCTTCTGGAATAATTATGCAGACTCCTCCCGTAATCATGAGCTGTTCAAATTTCCATGATTCTTGCTTGCTGTCTATTTCTGCATTATGTTTTTGGGGGGCAATCGGAGCTCGGGTAGAATATCCTCTCCGAGCCCCTCTATAGCAGACAGCAAGCCAAATCTGTTTACCACTTTCACTAAGATTATATGGGCACACAAACTCGTGAAGTGAAGTTAATAAACGTAATTTCGGGAGGAGTACGCCCATCTAATCTTTCAATTAATACCAAGGTATAAAACCAGCAGCTTACCTCTTCCCCTTTTTGGTTCCTGAAGCATCCCTCCTCCTCCCCTGCTCCTCCTTTTGTACACCACATTGGTGGTGGTTGAGGAGAGATCCCTGACATGAGTGTAAAGCGCTTTGGGTGTACAGTAGTACATATGAAAGCGCTATAAATGACTCATTCATTCATTCATTATTTTATTCATTCAATTTGCCTGTTATAGGGGGGCAATCGGAGCTCGGGTAGAATATCCTCTCCGAGCCCCTCTATAGCAGACAGCAAGCCAAATCTGTTTACCACTTTCACTAAGATTATATGGGCACACAAACTCGTGAATTTCTGAATGTTCTCAGAAGGTCCAGCGACCTGCAGTGGCCTGACTCTGGGTTCTTCATCCGTTGTTTGTGTTGATCCTCAGATCGCGCTGGAGACGGATGGTGTGATGAGACGGAGACATGAAGGAGTGATTTACTCGTTTAACACTCATCTGCTCTGTCATCTGAACTGACAGCTGTCAATTCACGTCTGAATGGAGACTCGATCGCTCTCTTTCTGTTTCTGTGTGTGTGTGTGTGTGTGTGTGTGTGTGTGTGTGTGTGTGTGTGTGTGTGTGTGTGTGTGTGTGTGTGTGTGTGTGTGTGTGTGTGTGTGTGTGTGTGTGTGTGTGTGTGTGTGTGTGTGAGAGAGAGAGAGAGAGAGAGAGAGAGAGAGAGAGAGAGAGAGAGAGAGAGAGAGAGAGAGAGAGAGAGAGTCAGTGTGCATGCATGTGTGTGTGAGAGAGGGAGAGAGTGTGTGTGTAGGCTACTTGTTTATATTACATTGTGTGCACCAAATGTCTCCACAATGTAAATGGATTCATAAACATACTAAATGATGTTTTTTTTTTGAGAAAGTAAAAATGCAGAATGTTTCCTGTGATGGGTGGGTTTAGGGGCTGTGTGTGTGTGTGTGTGTGTGTGTGTGTGTGTGTGTTAGTGAGAGAGAGAGAGAGAGAGAGAGAGAGAGAGAGAGAGAGAGAGAGAGAGAGAGAGAGAGAGAAGAGACTGTGTGTGTGTGTGTGTGTGTGTGTGTATGAGAGAGAGAGAGAGAGAGAGAGAGAGAGTGTGTGTGTGTGTGTGTGTGTGTGTGTGTGTGTGTGTGTGTGTGTGTGTGTGTGTGTGTGTGTGTGTGTGTGTGTGAGTGAGTGAGTGAGAGAAAGAGACTGCGCGCGTGTGTGTGTGTGTGCGCGCGCGCGTGTGTGTGTGTGTGTGTGTGTGTGCGCGCGCGTGTGTGTGTGTGTGTGTGAGAGAGAGAGAAAGAGTGTGAGAGTGTGTGTGACAGAGACAGTGTGTGTGTGTGTGTTAGAGAGAGAGAACTAAAGAAAGAAAGTAAGTAAGTGTATGTGTGTGTTTATGTGAGAGAGTGTGTGAGTGTACTCATCTCTCACTTGCCAAGACAGTTCCTTCGCACACTTTACCCACAATTTCCCAGAATACCCTAGCAACCACTGAGCAACACCCTAGCAACCGAGTGCCAGGTTTTGCCACTCCAAGCACCACTCACATTTGTTCAGGAAAATCCATTCGCGTCATGAATGGATCTCACGTGCAGATTAATGTCCAGTTTCACAGAAACTCGTCCGTCTGTAAAGCGAGTCTCGTGATCGGATGAGTCTCTCTCTGTGTGAATGTGATTAAGAGGAGACGCTCCTGAGAGGAAGAGTGTGTGTGTGTGTGTGTGTGTGTGTGTGTGTGTGTGTGTGTGTGTGTGTGTGTGTGTGTGTGTGACACCTTCCTGATCGAGAGGAAGATAATTAATTGAATCTTAAAGGGTTAATTCACCCAAAAATCATTTTCATTACTAACCCTTTAATTAGAACGAGACGAATCTTCAATAGTTCCATTACATCGAGTGTTTCTCCTTTTCGTTTCTTTTTTAATTCTAGTTACTGTTCTTCTGTTTATTGTTGGTACTTCTGCTGTCATTTTATTTTCTTCCTCCCTTCATTTGTAGTTCATATATGAATGTTGTTTGAACGCAATTCACATCATATGACAGATTCAGATCAGATTTTTTTATTTAAAGCTACACTGTGTAACTTTTTTTAGGTTATTCTTAGCTAAAATCACTTAGTTCTTTCAAAGATATATGTGCCCATTAATGTATATTTACTTCTTTCAACTAATAAAGTATTCTGGTAAGTTTATAATATGCCGTTGAAAACACATACGGGTGAGGGGTTCGCATGCCGGCCGCCATGTTGGCCCTCCATCTTGAAAGTACAGTAGCCAAAGAGGGACATACCCGTAAATTCAAGCTTCGCCTTTCGCGTTTTAACACTCTGGCCCCGTGGTGAATGTGAAGAGGGGGATTGCCGTGTTAATCTTGGACTAAATCAGCCACCGTAGGAGTTAAAATGAAATCAGAATTGAGAGGAACAGAAACTAATATTCACTGGATGGTCATATACCGTTACACCGCTAGATGGTTTTAGCTTAAAAAATTTTTTTTTTTTTTTTTAACGTAGAAATGTCCTTGTTCTGTTTCTACTGTCCTTTTTATTATCAAGAGACACAGACTATTAAACATATATGGGATATTCCAATGGTATCTGTAATTGTATGATATATTCTGGTGACGTTAGAAAACCAAACAAATAAAAACATCCGAGTTGTTTCTATCTCTGACAGACGGCCTGAGATTCACTAATGAGGTTTTCCTCTGGATTTGTCATATTATGGAGGTGTAATGTTGTTTCACATGTCCTGTGTGTGTGTGTGTGTGTGTGTGTGTGTGTGTGTGTGTGTGTGTGTGTGTGTGTGTGTGTGTGTGTGTGTGTGTTTTAACGTGTCATCTGTGTTGTGTGACATTTGAATGTGTGTTTTTGTTTCTGTGGTAGTGTGTGAGGAGAGGCGGATTCACGGCTTAGTTCTCTCTCAAACCCATTGATTGTAATTATTAGTTAATCTCTGGTAGGGAATTATCAACGTTCTGTTTAAAGCTCGACTGGTGAGACGTTCTCAATGGACAGCCGACGTCGCTTTATGATGATATTAAAACAAACATGCAGCGAAACGATTAGTTATAATCCTCTCAAAGCCTCTCTTGTGTGTGTGTGTGTGTGTGCGTCTGTGTTTGTGTGTGTGTCTGTGTCTGTGTGTGTGTGCGTGTCTGTGTGTGTGTGCGTGTGTGTGTGTGTGTGCGCGCGTCTGTGTGTCTGTGTCTGTGTGTCTGTGTGTGTGTCTGTCTGTGTATGTGTGTGTGAGTGAGAGTGTGTGTGTGTGTCTGTGTTTGTGTGCGTGTCTGTGTGAGTGTGTGTCTGTGTGTGTGTGTGTGTGTGTCTGCATGTGTGTTTGTGTGTGTGTGTGTGCATGCGTGAGTGTGTCTGTCAGTCTGTGTGTGAGTGTGTGAGTGTGTGAGTGAGAGTGTGTGTGTGTGTGAGTGAGAGTGTTGGTGTGTGTGTATCTTTGAGCGTGTCTTTGTGTGTGTGTGTGTGTGTGTGTGTGTTTGTGTGTGTGTGTGTGTGTGTGTGTGTGTGTGTGTGTGTGTGTGTGTGTGTGTGTGTGTGTGTCTGCGTGCATGCATGCGTGAGTGAGTGTGTCTGTCTGTCTGTGTTTGAGTGTGTGTCTGTGTCTGTGTGAGTGAGTGAGTGAGTGAGTGAGTGAGTGTGTGTGTGTGTGTGTGTGTGTGTGTGTGTGTGTGTGTGTGTGTGTGTGTGTGTGTGTGTGTCTGTATGCCGCTCATGTAGAGTTTTGTTCAGTATAATCAGTTGTTTTGTTCCCAGGCATTCTCTGTTCTACTGCATGACCTTATTTCCTCAGCGAGTCCTCGATTAACACACACTAATGTAATTATTATGACAGCGCGTGTAACGTGCTGTGACGGATTGTGTCCTTCTGTCTGGTGTAGGTGAACACAAACACTGCAGTTAAAGGTGAAGGTTGTGAATAACATGACGTCACTGATATCCAGACGTCCTGTACTGACCTCAGATCAGGATGAAGATAAATCAGGTCAGAATCACCTTCATCACATCAGACTCACAGCAAACCTCTAAAACACACACTCATAAATATCCTGCTCAAAGTACACACGGCAACTGTGGTCGGCAGGAATTCACAGTGAAGGCGAAAGTGTTTCAGGCTTTAACCTGTTAACTGTCACCCCCATTTTGAAAATACACATTAATACTCACTATCTAAACTTAAATGGTGGCAATTCAAGAATGCTTTGGAATATAGACAGTCAGCAGAGTATTGCTCAAGTGAAATCACTTCAAAAAAGTTATCGAAGTTTAAATGTACTGTAAATCAAATATACCGTACTAGATATTTAATATAAAATATGTTACAAAATAATTTGTATTCTAAAATTACTGTCAAATCAAAGCCATGTGTCTAATCAATTTGTGTTCCAAATTTGAAGTTGATATCACAAAAATTGAAGTTCCCATGAGATTTTCTTTAGGCGCTGTTCCACAAATAGCCACCGGGCGTCATTGAAACTCCATTGATTTGTTTAAATGCAATTTCCTGTGTCAATATATTAATATATTCCTGTGTATTAATATATTTTTGTCCAAATATCCCAAAACAGTTTGCAGATATAGACCCTTTCCGACGATATGCGTTTTGTCAAGATTAGAAAAGGTTTTTATTATAAAGTAGTTCAATAAATATGAAACATGACGACGCCACTTGGGGAGGAGCCCGCTGGAATAAATTAGGGCACCGTTTCCATGGTAACGCAAGGTCCGATTTCAAAACGGTTTGCACAGGATGAATCTTGAGGTCGTAAGCTTTCGAATGCTATATAGTTTGTCAACATTAGATCAGGATAAATATAGGATATAATTGTTTTAAACATGCAGTGGCAAATGGGCCCACCGGTGGAATGTAAATTCCTACAGGTTCAATGGTGTCAAAATGTGTCCATAAAACACGGCCGATACTAATATATAGACGCTGAAGAGGGTCAAAACAGCATCAGGTAACAAAAAATGCATTAAATATGAACTAAATACATCAAATGCCAAACCAAATAGCCTGCATAGTAATCAGTACTGATAACAAAACTGTATTTCTGTAAATATCTGGAAATCTTTTTACAGTTCTTCAGCGTAAATGAAATTATTTTATTTCCAAAAAACATACAATTTTAAGTATTTTACAGTAAAATGATATACGTATACTCAGATGTTTAACCCTTTACAGGTTTTCACTGCATATGGTGAGGTAACTTACAGTTAAAGGGGAATTCATAAATATTATATTGCCAAAAGTTTTGTGACGCCTTTACACACACATGAGCTTCCCATTGTTACTCCGTAGGGTTTAATCTGGAGTCGGCCCACCCTCTCTAACAGCTCCAGCTCTTCTGGGAAGGCTTTCCTCAAGGTTTAGGAGTGTGTTTATGGGGATTTTTGCCCATTCTTCGAGAAGCTCATTTGTGAGGTCAGGCACTGATGTTGGACGAGAAGGCCTGGCTCTCAGTCTCCGCTCTAATTCATCCCAAAGCTGTTCTATCGGGTTGAGCTCAGGACTCTGTGCAGGCCAGTCCAGTTCCTCCACACCAAACTCCTCATCCATGTCTTTATGGACCGACGCTTTGTGCACTGGAGCGCAGTCATGTTGGGACAGGAAGGGGCCGTCCACAAACTGATCCCACAAAGTTAGGAGCATGAAATTGTCCCAAAATGTCTTGGTGAAGCATTAAGAGTTCCTTTCACTGGAACTAAGGCGCCAACCCCTGAAAAACAACCCCACCCCATAATCCCCCCTCAACCAAACTTTACACTTGGCACAATGCAGTCAGGCAAGTCCCGTTCTCCTGGCGACCGCCAAACCCAGACTGGTCCATGGGATTGTCAGACTGAAGCGTGATTGGTCGCTCAGAGAACACGTCTCACTGCTCTAGAGTCCAGTGGCGGATGCTTTACTCCACTCCTTTGCTCCGCTTTGCATTGCTCTTGGTGATGTAAGGCTTTGATGAGCTGCTCGGCCATGGAAACCCATTCTAGTTATTGAGAGGAAAGCGTGCAGCGCATATTCACCTAAAGTCACTTTTAGCAGCGTGGACACTTACAACTTCTTATACTTCTATGCAAAGACCAAAAAAGAACTTAACTTTCTGTAACTTAATGGAAACTTAGGACAGATGTCTGTCAGCTGGAATCATGGATGTTTATAAAGCTAAAGCTTGTTTCCACCACAGAATAAATAAAAAAACCTCAGGTAATTCTGACTTTTTTCTCGCAATTTTGACTTTTTTCCTCATAAATTGCGCCGTTGCGCCGTGAGTATATGAGTTGAGTTGAATCACGTTCAGTCTCTTATATGTCACGTGTGCACTAGTGATGGGAGGTTCGGTTCTATTCCGCGAACCGGTTCTTTCGGACAGTTCGTTTCAATGAACCGGTTAAAAAAACGGATCATCGGTTCTTTTACGTCCTTACGTAATGATGTCATTTCTATCATCCCGGCGGGTGAAAATACATTCAAACACATTCATATAAAGTAATTGTAATCAAAACTTAGTATAGTAATAATTATTTTTGTCATCATCATCATCTTGGATACGCTTTGTCATTCATGTTTTGCAAAAGCACTTAAAACAGCCACTCTCGTGCAAACACTGATGTTTTAGACAGATTAAATAAACTTACATTGACATAACATAAACGTACACAAATCCTCAGTTCACCCGTGCTCATATTTTAAGCATTAGTTGACCGAGAGAAACAGCTGTCTGATACAACTCGGACTCGGTTCAAGATGACGCTATTACGCATGCTCAGTATCTCCGCTCACCGGTTCTCAGAATCGAACGTGTCCGAAAGATCGAACGTGTCCGATAGAAACGGTTCTCGATTCTGTACTAGAGATCCGATAACCGCTGCAACCCATTCCTGACTCGAGTCGAGAACCGCTGTATCAGTGTGTGTGTGTGTGTGTGTGTGTGTGTGTGCGTGCTGCGAACTGCTGCAAGCTGAATATGTCTAATGTTTTGAACCTACTGTTTTGATTACATTTTAAAATGTGTATCGACTTTAATTAATCTATTTAAATTAAATAAGAAAAAAGCTGTTCCTGAAAATATTGTGCATTATTGATAAAACAAATAAATGTTAGTTTGACCGTTTTACAATCCATTGTTTCCAAACTTTAAAATAATACAGTGATAAGACAGCTTTATGATGATGTTTCCAGACGTGATTAGTTTTATACACTTAACCTGTATTTTGTTAATCCGAACAAATAACACGCATGCGCAGCTCATCGGCTCATCAGTTCTCAGTATCGAACGTGTTCGAAAGAAACGGTTTTCGATTCTGTACTGCTGATCTGAAGATCCAGAGCCGCTGCACGTTCGGTTACTCGCGCATGCTCAGTATCAGCTCTCATCAGTTCTCAGCCAATGTCTCAGTTCAGTCAACTGTTGGAGGTACAACATATACTTCAAGATATTAGTTTATTTCTGGTCTGAGGGACTGTCACTCATGTCAGAAAGTGAGTAACTGTCACATGCCTGTCCTGTCGTGTGTGCACATGTGGTTTTTGTCATGTCTTGCATGTGCTCCCATAGATATCCATAATAAAGGCTAGATGTCTCGTGCGCGCTGTTGGCCAATGGAGGTCGCCGTCCGCAACTGGCGGCCATCTTGTCACAGGCAGCTCGCTCACTCATAACAGTGTGTTTTAATGGTGCATGTACTTTTAAAAAACCATAACTTGCTCAAATTTCAACCGATTTTCAAACTGTTTCGTTTGTTATAAACGTCAGAGATGTAGTTATGACACTACATACTTATGAATAATTATAACCATGGACTTCTATATGAAAGTAACATTGAACAGAACAGATAGGTGCAATAAAAAAGGTATTTATGTTAAATCAATATATAGGCTACTAAAACTGTGTACCAAATGGCAACACACACACACACACACACACACACACACACACACACACACACACACACACACACACACACACACACACACACACACACACACACACACACACACACACACACACACACACACACACACACACACACAGCTCTTTTTCCAGAGCTAGCTATAGCTAATATATATATATATATATATATATATATATATATATATATATATATATATATATATATATATATATATATATATATATATATATATATATATATATACACTTTTATAATAAGAATATAACTATTATAATAAAATAATTTTTTTTTTTTAAATTAAACAAAACAAAAACATGCAAACTAAGTTTGTTTTAACTAGACAAAAGATT